>NC_043705.1:147211824-147222634 GCF_006229205.1 Suricata suricatta
CCTACCCCCCTCCCTCCCGGCCCCCTCCCTCCCGGCCTCCCCTGGTCCTACACTCCCTCCCTCCCAACCCCCTCCCTCCCGGCCCCCTCCCGCACCTGCCCTACATCCAAGGCTGTGGGTGGTAGAGAAGTCACCCCTGCAGCTTCCCCTTCCAGGAGAGCTGAGTCTGCCATCGGAGGTGTCCCTCTGAGCTCTCCACACAGGTTCTCACAGACTTGGGGGCCCCCGTGGGGCCCCCCGTGGAGCCCGCCTTGCGCCCACTGCGGCCCCGAGCATCTTATGTGCCCCAGTGCCCTCTGTGGTGGGAACTGCCGGTGTTCTCACTTCCCAGACAAGGAAACTAAGGCATGACAAAGTTAAAGACCTTGTCCCAGATCACGGCTGGTCATTTCCGTCACACCCGCTGACCGACTCCTGGAGGGTGGGGACCACTCTGTTCCCATCTGTGTCCCTCACCAGGACGGAGGTGACCGAAGAGGCCCAGAGGCCGATCTGGTGAATGGGTGGAGTGGAGGAGGCACGGATGGGAGGGGGATAGGTGAATGAATGAGCATAGGGTCTGGGATAGGCTCGGGAAGTGCCTGGCTGCAGCCCCGCCCCTGGGGCTGTCCACACGGGGTGGACGGGGGGGGGGGGGGCAAGGAAGCAAATGGAGGCGGCTTGCTGGGTGCGTCCCAGCCCCCACTTCAGCCCTGCAGGCCCCCAGAGCCCCTCAGGGCAGAGCCTGGAGAAAGGGGAGCAGGGGGCGTGCAGGTGCCTGTGCAGCACGCAGAGCTGAGCAGGATTCGAAGGGGGCTGGAGCGCAGACGCCGCTCAGTTACTGAACAGACCAGCGGCAAACAGGAGCGCCTGTGGACGGGGCTCCTCCTGGAGCCTGGGGAGGCCTCCTCGAGGCCCCCAGGAGGCCCGAGGCAGGGGTGGGGAGAAAAGGCGGCTCGTGGGGGAAGTCTCCCAGAAACCCGTGACCCTTTGAGCAGGACCTTCTCCTCAAAGAACCAATTCTCCATCTTCCCTGGGGGTTAGGGTGTCCACCAGAAAGAGTAGAAGGAAGATAGGTGTGCAACCACCCAGGGGTGTTCCTAGAGGGCAGGCAGGCCCTTTTTGTCTCCTTGCCTCCTTTCTGCTAACTGGAAGGCATGTGGGATGACTGGCATCTCAGCAGCCATATTGGGCCATGAGGATGAAGCCCCTGCTGCTGACTGTGGAACAGTGAGTCAGAGAGAAACGAGGAGCCTGTGTCCCTGACACAGGGAGCTCCGCACCAGCCCATGGGTGTCTCTAATGAGACAGAAGCAAGCTTGGGACACGGCTAAGGCACTGGGTGAGGGTGGGGAGGGTGTTGCTTGAACCCACTGTCAGCCAGGATGTTTGCTGATGCAATGTCTGGATAAGCCAGCAGAGGGCGCGCACACTCAGAGAAAACAAGGTTACACACATACGCACACAAACCTGCAAGTGCAGGCATGCAGACACCCATGCCTGCAGGTGCACACACGCACACACACGTCTGCAGTTGTGCACACAGGCACACACACACGCCTGCGGGTGTACACACACACATGCACACACTAGCAGGTGCACGTACACATGCATGCAAGTGCACATGCACTCACACCTGCAAGTGTACACACCCATATATGCACACACTTGCAGGTGCACACACACACCTATGCACAAACACGCAGGTGCATGTACATGCACGCGTGCGTGCGTGCACATGGCCTCTATGACTCCCCTGGGACTGAAGATCATAGATCAGCTGTGAGAGCTGCACAGACCTACCAGCGGTGAATGCTACAGGTCAGCGCAGGGATCAGCACTTCACAGCGGGTGGCGATAAAGCAGTGACGTCACTGGGAGGATGGAGATGGAGCAGTGACGTCACTGGGAAGGTGGAGCCAAGGCTGTGACGTCACCTGGAGGGTGGAGATAAGGCAGTGATGTCTCTGGGACCAGGGAGGGGGAGCAGTGCATGGATCACACCTCATAGCCAATGGCGATACAGTAGTGACGTCACTGGGAGGGCGGAGATAAGGCAGTGACGTCGTTGGGAGCCGAGAGGAGCACCGGTGTGATCTGCCCTCAAGCTTCACGATCTCTCTCGGATAAGCCCATAACCGAGGCTGAGGGAAAGGGCCACGAGTAACGATCCGGGAGAACGTGGCCTGGCCCCCGGGGAGGCTGGTGGGGAGCCCCTCACCCCGGATCCCACAGGGTGCGGTCACGCGAGGCCCGGTCTCAGAGTGACCTGCTTTCTGGATCAGGGGTTGTGTTCCTTTGTCCGTGTAGGGTCCTAGGGGGGCCTCGCAGGTCCCTCCCCCCGCCTCTCCCCGGCCTGGGGCCCAGGCGGCCAGCAGAGGCAGGAGAGGCCGCTGAGCCGCGGGGAGGGGGAGGCGCGCGCACAACGGGTCCAAGAGCTCCCAGAGACGGGCCGGTAGAGGGGCCTTGGGCTGCTACTGTGGGGACAGATGGTGGGAGCTCCCAGGGGACACACTTCCCGTTGTTGCCCTCCTTGGCGACACATCTGCAAGAGACTGACCGTAAAACCGGGCGGTGGCCGGGCCCTCAGGAAGAGTTTGCCTCTGACCCACGACCTGCAGCGACCTCCCCGGAAGCCAGCCTGTCCTCAGTGGCAGCCGGCCAGGGGCCCCCGCAGCCCGGCACGCTCTGCCCTGGGTCCGCCCCGGTGCCCACAGCGGGCCTGTGCCTCCTCAGGAGGAGCCGGTCCGGGTGTGTCAGCGGCACAGAGGCCCCAGGGAAGGCCCAGAAGCTGAACTTGGAGCCACAGGAGTCTCCAGAACACCCTACTATTGGTGGAAGACCTCCTGCAGGCTCCCTGAGGTCCCCTCGCACCCTGTCCCCCCAACAATGGCTGATGCTGAGGGCCCCCCCGAGCTGGGTGACGCGGTGCTGGAGTGACGTGTGCAGTGATGTCCTTGGCTGGGCTGACCAGGGGCCAGAGGGGGTGCCGACGGGAGGGGGTCTGGGGATAGTCACACCAGAGGGATATGGACATGAAAGTTTTGCAGCTCAGTCTGTATTCTTCTTCATTATTTTCTTTTTCCTGCTGAAAAGCTTTATTTTCATTTGGTCCACAGCTCAGGAGCAGATTCCCGCGAGCTTGAAACGCTGCCAAGTGGCCCCAGGGAGAGTCTCAGGCACCAGCTGTGGCTCCAGGGGGCCCTGCGGGACCCCTCAAAGGCTGCTGAGCTCGGAGGCTCCCAGTGGGTGAGGCGCTCGGAGATGCTGGCCTGCAGGGGTGAGTCGGGGGGTTCCCCATCTCCTTGAGGAGATGCAGGAAGGGCTCGCCAGCAAGTCACGGGGCCCGGGGCTGTGTGGCCAGGACCCGGGGCAGGCGGAGCCAGACGGGCCTGGGTCAGGCTCTTCTCCAGAACCAGGTGGCGCCCGGGGTGCCTGGGTCCGAGCCCTCGTCCCGGAATGGTTTCTGCAGGTCCTGGAAGAGGGTGCGGCCTTCACACTGGCTTTGCAGCTTTCAGAGGTGGCCACGCCCCCTGGAGCCGCAGAGACGGCGACACGGAGGCCGCAGGTGCTCCTGGAGCTGGTGGTGGACGGCGGCCTCCGCCTCAGTGGACTGATTCTGATGGACCTGGGAGCCCACGGTTGATCAGGAAAATAAGGTGTCGCAGGGGGTGGCCGGGAAGATGGCTGGAAGGTCGGCACTGGAAAAGAGTTTGGGGGGGTGGGAGGCTGGCAGACGAGGCAGCCCTGGGTCTGTCCCTTTCAAGCCCTGTGGAAGCAGGACGCCGGCTGAGCAGAAGTGGCAGCTGACTGGTCCAGTCTCCTCCCCTTGCTGGTGTCGTGATGCGTGAGCAGCGCCTCCCTGAGGCCTTGCTGGCGGCTGCACCTGCGGTAAGTAAGGGCACCAGGCTTCCCCGGGAGTGTATGACCCCTCTGTTCTGCCTTCTGCTCCCAGGTATCACTGCTCCTTCTGGGTGATCCTCACCTTCCAGAACATTCTACCTCATGGAAGGTGTATGGAGCTTTTGAGGGCATCCAGGCCCTCCCGTGAAGTCTGAGAGCACTGGAGGGTGCGAGGTCCCTTGAGACGGGAGGACGGGAGGGCACTGACAGCTGGTGGGGCACGGTGGACAGCCCCGGCATGCCGTGGACACACGTGGGTCAGTAACAAACGTGGAGGTGAGGCCAGGGGACCATCCTAGCCCCAGGTCATCTGGGAGCAAGGCCCCGTGTGTCCCCAGGCCTGGTGGGGCGAAGATCAGACCAGATGTTGTCCTGGAAACCAGGGGACCAGGACTGAGGCACTGACAGGGACTCTGAGCAAAGCCCCGGAGGCAGGGCGCCTGGGTGGCTCAGTCGGTTAGGCCTCCGACTTCGGCTCAGGTCAGATCTCACGTTCTTGGGTTCGAGCCCCGCGTCGGGCTCTGTGCTGACAGCTAGCTCAGAGCCTGGAGCCTGCTTCTGGTTCTGCGTCTCCCTCTCTCTCTGACCCTCCCTCTCTCATGCTCTGTCTCTCTCTGTATCAAAAATAAATAAAAACATTAAAAAAAAAAACTTATAAAAGCCCCAGAGGCAACAGGCCAGAAGCAGGCCATTAGGGGGTGGCCCGCTGCCTGGGGGTCAGAGACGGGGAGCAGGGGCCTGTCTGAGGAAGGGAAGAGAACATGTGCCTGGCCTGAGCAGCCTGTGAGGGTGCCGCTGGGCTGAAGGGACCCCAGGGATGATGATGGCCAACCTTCCCTGCTGCAGGGATCCCACAGAGTCCCCAGGGGCCCTCAAGAAGGCCCCTGGGAACAGAGTCTGCACATGGAGTCGGTCCTCTCAGACCCTTGTGGAGCAGGCTGGGCACAGGAGGGGCTCCACACACCCCCCAAGCCCTGGCCCCCAACCCGCCTTCCCCGGGTTTTCCTGGTGCCTGTCTGGTCCCCATGGCCCCTTCCATATGGAACAGGCCCACCAAAGACTTCACCACCTCTCAGCACAGTCACGGTCTCCAGTGCTGGGGGGTAGGACTTTGGCAGTGAATTTGGGAGAACGCATTCAGCGGTTTCCCATTGCCAGATGATCTGCAAGTCTGACCCACTCTATCCACAGGCCTCTGATCCCCGGGGGTGCCGGCAGCTGGCACCGAAAACACCCCGAACCTTGTGCCCACCTCCAGGGCAAGGGCAGTGTACCCTGCACCCGCTGAAGGGACACCCGGCTCCGATCCGGTCCACCCACAAGACCCTCTGCCTGAGCTGAAATGTCTTGAGCATGTGGGCCCTTGGATCCTGCCCGTGGAGACCGGTGTCGAGAGCACGACCTGTCCCAAGGCTGCAGCGCTGGCCTGGGGGCTCCAAGCACGGCCGGCGCAGGACGGCCCCCAGCACATCTGGGCCGAGACGGGAGGTCGGACGTGCACGGCCGAACACTTGGATGAGGAGGGGCACCGGAGCAACGGCGAGGAGCGAGGAGAGGCTGGGGATGAGGAACCCTGTGTTAGTATCATCCCTGGGGGGAACCAGGGGGGGCAATGATGGACTTCAGGGGCGCGGCTGGTGGTCCGCGGCGCTCACAGAGGGGAGGGTGAGACAGATGGAGTGTGGAGAGCGGGGAAGGGAGCCCTGACAACCACACGGGAATTAGACTTGGAAATAGGGAGCCACTGAAGGGTCCAGGTGGAGGGCAGCCTGAGTGGAGGAAAAAGGAAACCCTGGATCACGGAGGTTATGTCACTTGTTTTCATTATCACTCTCTGGACCCCAAGGGACGATGAACAAGTTGAAAATGTCTCAATAACAGAACAAAGAGGCCACTTCAGCTCAGGAGTGTGACAGGCAGAGTGTGTCTGGGAAACTCGAAACAGGACCAGTCTCTCATCTTTCCCCGGCTTTGAGCTGCCTGTAGCCTGGGGCCTCAGCACTGACAAGGTCCGTCTCTTCCTAACTGCTCTGAAACCCCCACCTTGTCCTGACGGGCGGGTGGGCCCCATGCTCCTTCCCCACTGTACTGCTCACCACAACTCTGTCCTTCTCTGGGGTCCTCACATGCACCCTTGACCCCCCTTGCTTTCCTCCTGACAGAGTCACCTGAGGAGAGCTGCCACAGAGGCTCCCATTTGTGTCCCCAGCCCTGTGCAGCATCTGAACGTCTGCGCTCCCCACACCATGGAGGATGGGTGCATGCATGGATGAGTGGAGGGATGGTGGAGGGATGATGGACGGATGGAAACATGGATGGATGAAGGATGATGGATGGATGGTGGAGGGATGGTGGAGGGATGGATGATGGACGGATGGAAACATGGATGGATGAAGGATGATGGATGGATGGTGGAGGGATGGTGGAGGGATGGATGATGGACAGATGGAAACATGGATGGATGAAGGATGATGGATGGATGGTGGAGGGATGGACGGACCATGACAGATGGATGATGGATGGATGGATGGTTGGATGATGGATGGTGGAGGGATGGATGATGGATGGATGGATGGTTGGATGATGGATGATGGATGGATGGATGGTTGGATGATGGATGGTGGATGGGCGGACAGACGGTTGGAGGGAGGGCGGGGTAGATGGAAAATGAATGGGTGATGGAAGGGTGGATGGATCATAATGGTTGGATGATGAACGGATAGATGAATGGTGAAAGGATGGTGGATGGATGGTCGTGTGATGGGTGGGGGGTGGCTGGCTGGCTGGCTGGATGGATCATGAGGAATGGATGGGTGATGAGAGGAAGATTGAATGTACTGAATGTGTCTGTCTTAGTCATTCTCACAGAGCAAGCTATCTGTGAGGTGAGAAGACTTTCAGATTCAGACTGCTCACCCACGGGCAGCACCCAAGCCACCTAGAATGGGAGGCAAATCCATCTGGGGTCTGCAGCACCTTGAAGCTTGAGGGCCACAGGCTCTGATGCCCTGGGTGTCCCAAATCTTGGGGAAGTAGCCTGGGGAGGCTCAGGGCCAAGGTTACCCCAGGCACCCCTCGTTTGAGTAGGCTGAGATGGGCAGCCCAAGAAATCTGAGCCCCCAGGGGACTGAGGGGCCAAAGGAGCCCAAAGGATCGGGTCACTTGCTGAGCAAGACAGCAGGTCGGGTGGCCCAAGTTTCCGTGTTTACATGTCCAAGTGGGGCAGGTCTCACCACAGAGAAGAGCCCACGGCCAGGTGCTGACCAAATGACCTGGGAGCAACATGGCCAGGGTCGGGACAGAGGCTTCCAGGAAGGAGAGGTTCAGGTCCATCGTGGGGATGTCTGAGCATCTTGACCCTGGGATCCTCTGAGACTGATTTCAGAACCTGGGCTGACCTGTCCAACTTGACCCCCCCAGCACCAGGCACCGCTGCTGAATGAGCCAAATAAAGACCAGAACTGCCACCCACTGTGCTGGCCACAGGTGCAAGCAGAGGGACCGCACACCCAGGCACCGGAGTTTCCACACCCCTGCCTTGGGCCTGAGGAGGAGACTGCCACGCCAACTGGAACACTGCCACCTAGCCGTACAGAAATCACTCCCAGAAATACCCTCTCCCCCGCCAGCGCCCCTCACTCACACCTACCCCCACAGCTCAGTGGCTAGACATCTGCCATCCATCCACAGCACAACCCAGAAAAAGCAAGAGAGCGGGTCTGGGTGGGGTTACAGAGATGGAATCAGATGGCAGGCACCTGCTGGAGTCCATCCCAGGAGGTAGGCATCCGGACAGACCCAGGCCTCCCCAGCAGGGTAGGATGACGGGATGGCCACGGGGATGGAGGGCCACCACCTTCTGTCCAACTGCCCACCCATGCGGTCCTGTGTGCTCTTCCCCAGCCCCCTGCTTCAGCTTCTATCCGTTCCCACCAGGCGACCCGAGCCACCCTCAGGGTCAGCCCACCCTCAGGGTCAGCCCACCCTCAGGGTCAGCCCACCCTCCGGAGCCAACCCTGGCACCTTCCTCCAGCATGCTTCTGCCACATGGGCCCATTATGTGCCCGACTCATTACCTCTTTCTCTGTCTCCTTGTCTAGACTAAACTGTTTGAGGGTTGAATTTACCTTAGCACACAATTCAAGGGAGCGATGCAAAAGTTAAGCCAAATAGCCATAACGCTGGAGGACAGGCAATAGCCATTCCAACACTTTCCAGAAGAAAATAATGAGAATTAACATTCACTGAATGCCAACCCTTCTTTTTTTTTTAATGTTTTTTAATTTTTATTTTTGAGAGAGAGAGACAACATGAGCAGGGGAGGGTTGGAGAGAGAGGGAGACACAGAATCCGAAGCAGGCTCCAGGCTCTGAGCTGTGAGCACAGAGCCCGACTCGGGGCTCGAACCCACGAACCGTGAGATTAAGAAGACCTGAGCCGAAGCCGGAAGCTGGACACTTAACCGACTGAGCCACCCAGGCGCCCCGTGAATGTCAACCCTTCTATGAGGAGGCTCCAGACATTTATCCATCCATCCACCATCCCTCTGTTCTTCCTTTCACCCACCCACCCATCATCCATCCATTTCTCCATCAATCTTCCCTATATTTATCCATCATTTCTCTCTCCCTCCATCATCCCTCCATCCTTTCAACCACTGTCCATCCCTCCACCCTCCACCCACCATTATCATCCCTCCTTCCGTCTACTCATCATCCCTTTATCACCCACCCATCCATCCATCCATCCATTCAACCACCATCCATCTTCCCATCAGCCCTTCCTCTATTCATCCATCGTCCCTCCATCCCTCCATTTAACATTCATCCCTTCATCCTTCCATCCATCCTTCTATTATCCATTCATCCATCATCCATCGTCTCTATCATCTGGTCCTTTATCCATCCCTCCCCCTCCCCCCATTAATCCTCTCTCCATCCATCCATCCACCATCCATCCACAGACCCTTCATCGTGCATCCATCTGCCATCCATTTACCCATCATTCCATGTTAATTCAGGAATGTTAGAGGCACTGGACACCGTCCTGAATGCTGAAGCAAAGCAGGGAATCATACAGAAGTGTCCCCTGGGAGAACCGAGGGCCACGGTCAGCCGCTTCTGTCCAAGAAGTTGTGCCGGGGTGGCAGGAGCTGTCCAACAAACACACAGGGGACCTCGTGGTGGGTGTTTAAAAAGTGGCACCACAAGAAATACAATATCCTGGGGACCCCGTGCATATGGAGCCCAGCCCTGTCTCCTCAGAATGGCTAACACGCTCCTTTTAGGCACAGCAAGGACCTTTCAGCGGGGAAGCATCGTTCAAAGTCAGTGTAGGGGGAGTGGGGGAGGGGTTAGGGTTAGACCCTCCCTGCCACCCCCTCGGTCTTGGGTGTGAAGAGTGTGAATCACTCCCTGTCACATGTCCCATACCGTCCACTATAGCCTTCGCCCCCAGCTTTGCCCCCAGGGCCCACTCACGGCATCTGTCGCTCAGGCTCCTGATGGCAAGTGACAGCGGGCTGCAGCAGGAGGCAGGACTCCCGAAGCAGGGCACACGTCTCACACACACACACACACACACACACACACACACACACACACGGGCTCTGAGCCAGGGCGTTGAACCCCACTCTTCACAGAGTCGGGACACGTCCCGTGGCCCGTGGGCTCATCCGGTCCCGGCCGAGGATAGAGTTAGAGCCGAGCAGGGGCCGCGGGGCTGTGCAGGAAGGTCCCAGGACCAGAGACACCCCGCCGTGTCTTACCAGCTCGGACCCGTCCCCTGTGAGCCTGGCCGAGGGGGAGGGCTGGCGGGGCCAGTGCCCAGCCCGTCTCGGAGCCAAAGTCCAGGTGGCAGTTAACGAGACGGTGAAGGAGCAGCGGGAAAGGGGGTCCCACTGCCTCCGAGCCCCCCGGAGAGCCTGAGAACACCCCAGTGTGGTTGCTGACCCCCTGCAGGAATGGGGGGTCCCTGCTCTCGCAGGAGGACGGAGCCCGGAGCCCTCTACCACCGAGCCCAGGGCTGTTTGAGGGGAGCACAGCTCCCAGGTTGCGGGCAGGGTTTGTGCCATGAATCTTGTGAGCCTTAAAAATTAAAGTCAGGGGCGCCTGGGTGGCTCAGCTGGTTGAGCATCCGACTTCGGCTCAGATCATGATCTCATGGTTTGTGGGTTCGAGCCCCACGTCAGGCTCTGTGCTGACGGCTCAGAGCCTAGAGCCTGCTTCCAATTCTGTCTCCCCCTCTCTCTGCCCCTCCCCTGCTCTCTCTATCTCTCTGTCTCCAAAATAAAAGTTAAAAAAAAAAAAAGGAATAGGCAGAAGACGTGAACAGACATTTCTTCAAAGAAGACATCCCGATGGCTAGGAGACAATGAAAGATGCTCCGCATCCCTCCGCATCAGGGAAATGCAAATCAAAACCACGAGGAGGTGCCCACCTCACGCCTGTCGGAATGGCTGACATTAACAACACAGAGCCCGCCTGGTGCGCCGCAGCGCAGACCTCCGGACTGGCACCTACTGAGGAAGGGGCGGCCCTGGGCAGCTTCTGGGTCCCCTGGGGCCACGTGGACAGCAGTTGGCAGCGGCCCTTCCTGGCCTTGACCCTGTGGACAGCTGAGGATGGACTGTGGGCGGGCCCTGGATAGCCACCCTTGTGTGAGAGGTCTGCGCAGTGACCTCCTGGGAGTCCGGGACAGTGGGAGGCTTTGCCACATGCTGTGTGAGACACCAGAGGACTGTCGGCTGCTACCTGCTTGTTCCCATCGGTGCGCGCACGGCCCCCACCCCGACAGACACACACATGCACATGCGCTCACACTCCCTTTCCCGGCCGTCTTCTGCCAGCTGAAGGACTCTGGGGCCATGACCTTCAGGTCCACGCGGAGAGCCCACACTGCCATCCTTGCGGCCTGGAGGCCTGGCCGC
>NC_043705.1:147222734-147224272 GCF_006229205.1 Suricata suricatta
CGGGGCGGGCTCCGAGGGCAGAGCCCCGCCCCGGGGACCCAGCGGCGTCCAGGACCCGGGAGGCCGGGGCGTGGGAGTGGGAGCCGGCGGCGGGCATCGGAGAGGGGTGGCCGACGCCTAAGAGCGGGCCTCCAGGCTCAGTCACCGGGGACAGGGGCGCACTGGCTCCGTGAGACGCGGAAGCCCTGATCTCTGAGCCAATATGCCCCTTCAGAACAGCAGAGGCTTGAGGGTCTCTCTGCAAGACCTTGGAGACACCCCTCCCCCAAACCCGGCCGCAGGGGTCAGCGCCAGGGCCCAGGGACACGGGAGGTCTCTTTCTGGTCCGGACAGTGACCACCCCAGGAGCAGAAGCGGGGTAGGAGACCACTCACAATGAGGCCAGCGCCAGAGTTTCCGGAATGAGTGAGGGTGGAGGCGTCCAGGACCCAGGGTCTGGGGGAGGGACCCCCTGGCCTGGCATGCCTCCATCCCCCAACGCTGGCCTCTTGACCATTGGGGTGTTCATCACTCGGCCCCGGAGGTCAGGCCGCCGGCCTCAGGCCTCCGCCTCCGCTTTCTACCGGGATGGAGCAGAGGTGGAGAGGAGGAGGGGAGACCTGGGGGCCTGGGAACGATGGACAGGAAATGTGAGCCAGAACTAATCCACTCTGTTACTGGGCGCCTGCAACACTTGTGTTTATATTGTTACCACTTGCGTTTTTAGGAAAGCACGTAACAATTTTCAAACCCTATTTTTGATGTTTATTTTTGAGAGAGAGAGCGCAGGCATGAGTTGGGGAGGGACAGAGAGAGCAGGAGACAGAGGATCTGAAGCGGGCCCTGCACTGACAGCAGGCAGCGCAAGGTGGGGGCGATCACACTCAGGAACCAATAAGATCAAGACCTGAACAGAAGTTGAATGCTTAGTCAGCTGAGCCACTCAGGCGCTCCTATTCAACATCATTTGTACATGTATTTATTTATTCAACAAATATCCTGGCGTCTTTGAAGCATACGTTCTAGAAGGGAGGCAGAAGCAGGAGCTGTGATGGAGGAACAAATCAAGAAGGGGTCTAGAAAGGTCAAATTGTAAATGCGCATCCAGATGATCTCTGAGCAGTGACTTAAAGAAGGCCAGTGATCAGCTGTATGTGACTGCTACTCATTCACCTCTTGGCCCATGATAGCTGCTCCTGGTCCAGCCATCACCTTTGTATTCTAGCAGTTGAGCAAGGAGACAGAAGAGCAATTAGCCCCCACTCCCAAGAACACAACTCAGAAGCCACTCACGGTACCTTTACTTGACCCATGAGCCAGAACTTGGTCACATGGTCACACTTGCCCTTGAAGAAGGCTGGAACATGTCCCTGCCGATGTCTCGGGGGCTCTGTTAGTCAGGAATAATGAAAGGGTAGGTATTAGGGGCACAGTGAGCAGGAAGGAAGAAAGATCCAAGGTTTGGGATGGTGAGGACTCCTTTCTGCACCCATCCTCTCCTTACTCCCCCACCCCCACTCAGGTGGCACAGAGGAGACAGCCAGGGCCTGAGTTCTCGC
>NC_043705.1:147224372-147225878 GCF_006229205.1 Suricata suricatta
AGGACCCTGCGGCGTCCAGGACCCGGAGGCCGGGCGTGGGAGTGGGACCCGGCGGCGGGCATCGGAGAGCGGTGGCCGACGCCTAAGAGCGGGCCTCCAGGCTCAGTCACCGGGGACAGGGGCGCACTGGCTCCGTGAGACGCGGAAGCCCTGATCTCTGAGCCAATATGCCCCTTCAGAACAGCAGAGGCTTGAGGGTCTCTCTGCAAGACCTTGGAGACACCCCTCCCCCAAACCCGGCCGCAGGGGTCAGCGCCAGGGCCCAGGGACACGGGAGGTCTCTTTCTGGTCCGGACAGTGACCACCCCAGGAGCAGAAGCGGGGTAGGGGACCACTCACAATGAGGCCAGCGCCAGAGTTTCCGGAATGAGTGAGGGTGGAGGCGTCCAGGACCCAGGGTCTGGGGGAGGGACCCCCTGGCCTGGCATGCCTCCATCCCCCAACGCTGGCCTCTTGACCATTGGGGTGTTCATCACTCGGCCCCGGAGGTCAGGCCGCCGGCCTCAGGCCTCCGCCTCCGCTTTCTACCGGGATGGAGCAGAGGTGGAGAGGAGGAGGGGAGACCTGGGGGCCTGGGAACGATGGACAGGAAATGTGAGCCAGAACTAATCCACTCTGTTACTGGGCGCCTGCAACACTTGTGTTTATATTGTTACCACTTGCGTTTTTAGGAAAGCACGTAACAATTTTCAAACCCTATTTTTGATGTTTATTTTTGAGAGAGAGAGCGCAGGCATGAGTTGGGGAGGGACAGAGAGAGCAGGAGACAGAGGATCTGAAGCGGGCTCTGCACTGACAGCAGGCAGCGCAAGGTGGGGGCGATCACACTCAGGAACCAATAAGATCAAGACCTGAACAGAAGTTGAATGCTTAGTCAGCTGAGCCACTCAGGCGCTCCTATTCAACATCATTTGTACATGTATTTATTTATTCAACAAATATCCTGGCGTCTTTGAAGCATACGTTCTAGAAGGGAGGCAGAAGCAGGAGCTGTGATGGAGGAACAAATCAAGAAGGGGTCTAGAAAGGTCAAATTGTAAATGCGCATCCAGATGATCTCTGAGCAGTGACTTAAAGAAGGCCAGTGATCAGCTGTATGTGACTGCTACTCATTCACCTCTTGGCCCATGATAGCTGCTCCTGGTCCAGCCATCACCTTTGTATTCCAGCAGTTGAGCAAGGAGACAGGAGAAGAGCAATTAGCCCCCACTCCCAAGAACACAACTCAGAAGCCACTCACAGTACCTTTACTTGACCCATGAGCCAGAACTTGGTCACATGGTCACACTTGCCCTTGAAGAAGGCTGGAAGATGTCCCTGCTGATGTCTCGGGGACTCTGTTAGTCAGGAATAATGAAAGGGTAGGTATTAGGGGCACAGTGAGCAGGAAGGAAGAAAGATCCAAGGTTTGGGATGGTGAGGACTCCTTTCTGCACCCATCCTCTCCTTACTCCCCCACCCCCACTCAGGTGGCACAGAGGAGACAGCCAGGGCCTGAGTTCTCGC
>NC_043705.1:147225978-147227903 GCF_006229205.1 Suricata suricatta
GCTCAGGGGGCTGCGTGGAGCTGCTCTGGCCAGCGGGGCCCAGGTCCCACCACCAGACTGACCCTCCAGGTCCTCCCAGTTCCTCATTGCCCCCTCTGACTCCGTGTCCCAGGTGCCCAGCATGCTGGCCGGTGCCCCAGGGGAGAGGGTCTGGGGCCAGCAGATGTGCCCGGGTCTCAGCTGGTCCCTCTGCCCTCCTTCTGCCTATCGGTATTGTCATCCTCACGCTGGCGGGGGAGAAGGGCATTGTGCCAGGGTCCTGACATGGCGGAAGGCAGGCAGGGGGCTGTGTGGGACCAGGAACACCCTCCTGACCCTAGAATTCGCCCCCACACACCTTCCCCTCTCCTTGGGGGTCAGATCTCCCTCCCCCCGCTCAGGGGCTGAGCCACCCCCTCCATGCCCTGCCCCCACCTCAGCCCTCAGGTGTGGAAACCCTTCTGAGCTCTGGTCCCCTGGCTGATGCTCCGATCCACAACTAGGACCCCGTGCTGCTGCACCGGTCCAACCGGCGATCAATCAAACGATGTGTGTGTGCCGTGCCCACTACGGGGGCGGTGGGGACAAAATACTAATGATCTGACGCCGCCTGTAAGAAACGTGCACTGAGTTCACAAAGCGAGTCAGGCTTTCGGGTGCCCCTTGGCGTGGCAGCGGTGGTCCCGAGTCGCCCCCCTTCTCTGTGTGACTAAGGGGACATTTCTGACCCTGGGAGGGCGGCGGCTCCTGACCCAGAGGCTCCCGAGCTGTGTCCCCGAGCTGGTGCCTCCCAGAACAGCCGGGCTGAGCCTCCGACTTTGCCCTTAGACCAGCTGCCGGCCGGTGCATTTGCCCGTAGTGCATTCATGCAGAACGGGCACGTTGGAGGGCTGCCCTTTTCTGCGCCAGGGGACGGGACGCAGTGCCTCATCCTGGTCCATCCCTGGGCCCCAGCTCAGTGGACCTTTCCCTGGAGCAGCTGAGGCTTGGTGCCTCCTGCGGGGCAGGCAGGGCTTTGTGCTGGGAAGGGAGGCTGGTAAGAGGCTTGCTGCCCGCGGGGCACAGTGGTGCCTGTCCCCACCCGGGAGAGTAGCTGGGCAGGGGTGCTGCCGCGGAGCCACGGCACCATTGGGAGGTTCCGGAAGGTGAGGGGGCTGAGCCGGGGCTGAGCCCCTGCGGGTCCTGGTGGGATCCCATAGCAGCCCCCGATCCAGCATCAGACCCGAGGCCGTGCCCCACCCGCCCGCAGCCAAGGGCAGGGAGGGAGGGAGAGTGTTGGTCAGAAAAGAGGCTGCCCTAGGACAGTGATGTGGGGAGGCCACAGCCACTCACCCATCCCTCCAACCCAGGGCCACACTCCTCACCGCTCAGCCTGGCCCCCCCAGAGGCCAGACCCCCTGAGCCTCCCCACTGTCTCTGGTCTGGACTGGTTCCCAGGTCTGGGGGCCTCAGACAGAGGCCTGACGCTGAGAGCCTCTGGAGAGGTCATCCTGCCCCCCACTCGCCTCTGTGGGCTGCCCTGAGTCCGGCCCCCCCCCCCGGGAGGCTGGGGCTGCAGGCGGACCCTCACCCCTCACCCCGGCACTTGCCCGCAGGCGGCTCCTGGCTTCCACCCTGCACCTGGCGGCCCCTTCCAGCCCCACCCTGCAAGGCTGATCTCACTGCGTCTCTGAGGCTGACTTTGGGCATCAGAGTCCTGCAGAGGCTCAGAAGGACCCCTGGGGGGGGGCGCTCGGGACACTCACACGGGTCTGTGCGTCTTTGTGTGTGTTGTGCGTATGTGTCTGTGTCTGCGTGTTCTGGCCCCTTGCTGCTCCAGGAGGAGGGAGGGTTTGGCCGCCCAGCCTTAGAACTGCTCCCGACGGAGCCAGACCCCGTGTCCGAAGAGGCCAGGGCGGGGACGCACACTCAGAGGGGGACACTCCCTCATGAGCCCGGACAGGAAG
>NC_043705.1:147228003-147238378 GCF_006229205.1 Suricata suricatta
ACCCCCCCCAGTACCGCCCCCACCGCCAGACGGTGCATCCACACTTGATGCGGCTTCACAACGGGGTCATGGGTTTCTGCTCCGGGGACGTTTCAGGGCAAAGTCCATTTCCCTGGCCGATTTTGGGGCTTTTTCGTCAGGAAGGAGGCTGGGTAACGCTCTCGGCTGCCAGGAAGGCAGGCTGAGCCGGAGTGCAGGGCGCAGGCTGCCCGGCTCTGGTGTCAGAGAGCCCGCCGCCCGCCGGGCACACTCTGTTTTCTTTTTACTTAAATATTTCATGGAGCGTGGCCGTCGCGAAGGCACCAGCCGCCTCCAGCTCCCCGGGAGCAGGGCTGCCCAGAACACGCTCCGGACTTGGTTGCTCGGCCAGAATTCTCACCTTGGCGGTTCCTGCTCGTGAAGACAAAAACACTGAGGGCGCGTCCGTCCTTTGCTCCTTAGGCTCAGTTTGTCTCCTCCATGGGGTGGTGTCGTGGATCTGGAGATACCAGCTCTCTTTAAACATCAAAATTACAGGATGGGGTGCCTGGGGGGCTCAGTCAGGTAAGCGTCTGACTTGGTTTCGGCTCAGGTCATGATCTCATGGTTCGTGAGTTCGAGCCCCACGTCGGGCTCTGTGCTGACATCACAGAGCCTGGTTGGGATTCTCTTTCTGTTTCTCTCTGCTCCTTCCCTGCTCACTCTCTGTCTCTCTCAAAATAAATAAATAGAATACTTGAATAGACGCTGTATGAATGGCCAGTAAGCACATGGAAAGGGTGCTCAACTGCACTGATCACTAAGGAAATCCAAATCAAAACCACAGAAAGGTTCGCCCTCGTGCCCACATGGATGGCCGGGATAAAGCAGAGAAAGAAGCAGGTGTTGGCGAGGCTGCGAGCAATCGGAACGCTGGGCACTGCTGGTGGGGACCGAGACCGCACCCCTGCCTCGTAGTGTGGCGATTCCTCAAAACGCTGAACACGGAGTGGCCGAGTGGCTCACGGACCTCGCTCCTGGCCACACACAGAGAGTCTGAAAGCAGAGACACGGACAGATCTGTACACCCAGGTTCACGGCAGCCAAAACCGTGGGAATGACCTAGATGTCTGTGGACAGAGGAATGGATACAGAAGATGTGGTCCCTCCATGCAAGGGAGACGTTTGCAGCCTTCAGGAGGAGGGACATCATAACACCTGCTACCACACACAGGGATGGACCTGAGGACCGTGCGCCGTGAGCTAAGCCGGTGGTGGAGGACGCATGACTGGCCGCACAGGAGGCCCCTGGAGGAGTCCCGGGAGGGCAGCCGGGCAGGGCAGGCGCCAGGCGCTGGGAGGGCCTGGGGAGAGAGCCGTCCTGGGGACAGAGCTCAGGAAGACGGCAGCCGTGGAGACGGCCACTGGGGACGGCTGCACAGCGCGGACCTACGGAACGCCACTGAGCCGTAAACTCTGTGGCTGGAAGTTTTAGGCTTTATGTTATATACATTTTACCACAATAAAAAAGGTACCAATAGAAAAAGGGAACAGGAGCAGGAGAGGAAACCAAACTCGTCCCCTTCCCATGGGCCCCTGGCCCTGATTTCCGCAGGATGGGGGCTGGGAAGGAGGAAGGGGGGAGGTGGCTTTGATTGAATCAATTCTCACCAGCTGCTCTCGCAGGGGGGTGCCCATTCTCATCTAAATTACTCTCCGTGAGGTGTGAGTTCAGGCCTTTGGCAGGAGATATTTTTGTCCAGGGACCTTCCTGTTTCAAGCAGCACCCAGTGTGTGCGGCTTCCTGTCCTGTGGGGGGGAGCTGCAGGCCTGGCATGCCCCCCCAACTCCCATACTGCCCCTGCCCCCAGCCTGGTCCACCCGGGACCAAGAAGGGGCCCTGGGCCTCAGTCCCCCCCAACCCTGGACACGTGGGGGGCAGCACTCCTGGCCACAGGGCCCACAGCCCCTCACCCTCCTGGCCTGAAGACCCCAGAGCAGGAAGTGCGGGTGTGGGGCGCTGGGTCTGCCCTTTGCTCACCTTGGGTGGCCTGTCCCTAGAAATGGGGACAGCGGCTGCTGCCTGCATTTTCTCCTTCCAGATGAAGCACTTACTAGCTTTGGCCTCGGAATTGGCCTTGCTGGGGATCAGGGACCCATAGGCCGCAGCCTCCTGCCCCTGAAGGAACCTGAGCGCCCCTCCCCCCTGCACTGGAGGCAGGCCGCCCCCCAGCTGGCCCCCTGGGTTGTTGTGCTGCGTCTCAGCCACAGGCAGGGAGTGTGGGTGTGTGTGCAGGCCCGTGTGCTTGTGTGCACACGTGTGGGTGTGCGTGCATTCTTGTGTGCATGCAGGTGTGCGCAGACATGTGTGTACACGCGTGTATGGGTGTGTGCGTACTTGTGTGTGGGTGTGTGCGGGTGTGTGGACATGTGAGCCCATGTGCATATATGCATGCAGTCATGTGCGCCTACGTGTGTGCGGGCATGTGTGCAGATGTGTGTGCAGGCATGTGTGTGTGCATGTATGGTCATGTGTGCGTGCATTCATGTGTGGGCATGTGTGCATGCTTGTGTGCATGCATGTGTGGGCATGTGTGCATGTGTGTGTTCAGGCATGTGTGCAGGCATGCATGAGGTCGTGTGTGCAGGGAGGCATGTGTGCATGTGTGAGCATGTGTGCATGTGCAGGCATGTGTGCATATGGGCATGCAGGCACACGTGTGTGTGCAGGCATGTGTGCAGGTGTGCATGCAGGCATGTGTGGTCATGTGTGCATGCTCGGGCATGTGTGCAGGCGTGCATGCAGGTGTTATGAGGTTGTGTGTGCAGGTGTGTGTGCATGTGTGTGTGGCCATGGTTCCATGTGTGTGCAGGCATGCATGCAGGCGTGTGTGAGGTCATGTGTGCAGATGTGGGGGGGGCATGTGTGCACACACGTGAGCTCTCTCCCGCCTGCAGAGCTTGCCTCCTGGTGGAGACTACTTCTGCATGACGCCTCCAAGAGCCGGGCTCACGTGGCCCCCCGGCCTCACTGGGCACGAGGAGCCTGAGCCCTTCTTCCTGCAGCAGCCCCGGGCCTGGTGCCACCCCCAGTGGGCTGAGTGGGTGCCTCAGGGCACCAGGTGCTCTGAAGAGTTCCCTGAGAACCGTGGTGGAGCCGTGATGGTCACTGCAGACACCGCAGAGAAGTGGAACCAACGAGACGTGTGTATGGAGAGAAAGACGGGGTTTATCTTGAAGAATTGGATTGGCTCATGCAGTTGTGCCTTGGCGAGTCCGAAATCCGCAGGGTGGACCGTGGGCGGGGCCAGGGAGGGGCTGCGGTGTCCGCGGGCCGCCTGCTGGCAGAGTCCATCCTGCCTGGGGAGGTCGGCTTCTGTTCCATCCAGGCCTTTGCCTGGTTAGATGAGGCCCACCCGTGTCAGGGTAGGGACAGGACTGCTTTACTCAAAGCTCACCACTTTCAGTGTTAACCTCATCCAAAAAACATCTCCGCAGAAACACCCAGAATAACGGTTGACCTGATAATCTGGGCACTGTGGCCCAGGCGAGGTGAGATATAGAGTGAACCATCAGAGTAATGGAAAGAAAAAGTGATCAGAAAGAGTTACTGTGAAAAATCCTCTCTCAGGCCGTCTCTGTGTGTCTGTGTGCACATGCACATGCACACACACCTGGATGCATCATCGTGCTGCAGGTGCTCTTTCAAACTTTATCTCTTAAGGTGTTGGAAATGCTTTTTACAAATAAAAACGCCTTTATTCTTTGTGTCCTCCGGTCCGGTGGTTAGCGGCCGGCGTCATAAAACCCACACGGCACAAAGGCCTCCAGCTTCCAGCGAATCCGCAGCAAGGCCGCACGTTTATTTACCAATCCTGTCAGGTGCGCGGGGTCCGTGCTCAGAGCTGGGCCCCTGAGCTGGCGGCACGTTCCTCTGCCGCGGGGCTGGGCGTCCCTAACGTGTCGTGTGTGTGGCCAACCCTAGTGTCACGGGGCCAGTTTCGAGTGGTTGGACACATACTTCAGTGTTGCGCACAATTGCGAACTTTGGAGAGTCTGCTGGGATTCGGGGACTCAGAGACAGTGTGGCTGCGCGGCTGCTCCCGAAAGGAAGGAAGGGCTGTCCCCGTCCCCAGTTATCCACATCCCCCACCTGCATGCAGCTGGACGGCGAGCTGCTGCGCCTAATGGTCCAGTGAAGGCTGTGGCATCAGCTCCCTGGACGTCATTTTGCAGGTGCCCATGGGCAGTCCCCCTGCCCTGCATCTGTGGTTGGGCTGCGTCTCTCTGTGGTTGAATTCTTGGGGTGACAGTGGAGGTGGGCGGCCTGGCTGGAGACTGTTTAGAGTCAGATCAGAATGGAGGACGCAGGGGTTTGACTCAAAGGGGCCAGGTGGCTGGGGATGCGCTGGGCGTGTGGGCTGAGGGACCAGGCACCCTCCCCTGCAGCTCTGCAGCCCTCGGTGGGGCCGGTGAGGACGGTGTGTGCGGGTCTGAGCTCAGGTTCAGGCGCCCTGGACGGAAAAGCGGGCCTGGGTTTTGGGGAGAACCTCAGAGAACATCGACGGAGACTCAACATTTCTCCTGTTTTCATTTGAGAATATTGAGGAAGGTTCCGGAGCTCCGGAGGCTCCCCTTCCTGGGCTGTGAAGGACTCTGCCTTCCAGAAGGTGCTTTCCCTAGGGCACGGCTGTCATGGCCGTCTCCTGACACATGCCCCCCGCGTCTGGCGCAGGACGGTGCCTTCCTCTGCCCCTTCGTGGCCTCGGCGAGCACGCACACAGGACGTGGCCCCGATCCCGAAGCGGAGGTGTCCACCTGTCCACCTGCTTTTGTGTGTTCTGAACTCTGCACACGTGGCCCAGTGAGCAGAAGCCACCAGAAGAGCTGGGGGTGTGGGGACCCGTCCCCGTTGGTGGTCCACTGCTGGGGTGTGGGGTGCGTGGAGGCCATGTGAGGGCCCGTCCTCAGTGCCCGGTGGGGCCCAGGGGCGGGCGGGCCCGGGCAGGTGAGGCCGAGTGGCATGACTGGCCACTTGCGGTGCAGGGAGTGCTGCCTCTCCAGGGGAAGAGCGGCCAGCGAGGCCTGTGGGCACGTGACCCAGCTGTGACCCGACGGGTCTCCCGGCCTCCGCTGTGATGGTCCTGAGACAAAATGCTCGCCTCTGTGTCCCCGTGTGGTGCCGGAGGCCCCTTCACTCATCCGTCATTCACTCCCGCCTCGCGCCTTCCATCCACCTCGTCCCGCCCGTCCTCCGGGACTGAGCCACCCGACAGGCCACTGGCTGTCCCTGGCGGCGGCCACCTGTGGCTGGTGCCCATCTAAGAGCTGGATTTAAATTGTTTGAATTTTTCAATACTTAGAATTTAAACTTGACCCAGCACACGTGCTCAGTGGCTGCGGACCGCATGGCGCGGTCCCAGCCATGAGGGGCGCGGACCAGACCCACGCTCCTCAGCATCTGCTCCGCGGTTCAGAAGATGGAGCAGGGGCGCGGGGAGGCGGGGCAGCGTTAGGGGTGAGCTGTGTCCCCACAAAACCTCCCCACTGCGACCACACGTGGAGAGGGTCTCTGAGAGCAGGGGAACAGGCCCGTGCACACGCGGGGGGACAGGCACCCCGCTCACACCTGGCTCTTGGAGAGGTGTGTGCTGTCTACACTGCCGGCCTGTGCTGCTGGCGACTCCCTCCCAGCCCCATCAGTGCCCTGGGGGGGCTCCCCCTGCCCCCCGCAGCCTCCCCACAGCCGGCACAGGGACCCTGCGCCCTCCCCAGCCAGGGGCTCCTGGACTGCTTCACCTGGGCCAAGGGGGGGGCCATCCCTGCACCCCCTCCCTGGGGCTCCCCTGCCCCTCCCCCACCGGCCACCTGAGCCCTCCCGGGGGTAGGCTCCTCCTCTCTGCCTCCTGTTGCTTAGAAACCCGAGTGTCCCTGTAGATGACACAGAGCTGGGCAGTCAGCAGTGCTGCTGGGAGGGCTGAGCCCCTTCCCTGTAGGAGGCCTCCCGAGGGGGCTACCGGCCGGGGCTTGAGGGCAGCAGGTGACACCCCCGTGTCTCCCACACCTGTGCCCACCAGGCCTGGGGATGCAGAACAGTGGTCAGGATCGCCCCCCAGACCCTCCAGGGACCCTCCCCCCACAATGAGCCACTGGCAGGGAAACACCAGCCCAGGTCAGAACAGCCTGCCGGAGTGCACACAGGCTGTGGCTTGCACCCTGGCTGGGGGCTGTGGGGTCCGGTGAGTCTGAGTGTCCCCTCCCCGCCCCTCCTATGGCCCACAGTTAAGTGTGAACCCGCTCCCACCCACACACCTCTCTGCCCGGTTCCCACCCTCCTGTGAGTCCAGCCTGGGCCGGGTGACCCCCTGGAATCCTCACAGCCGGGCCCCGGTGGAGAGCCTGCTTCCCGAGGGTCTCCTGAGGGGGGCTCCTGTGGGGGCGCTGACCCACGTGGGGAGGAGTGAGCCCCTGGCCGGCCCCTCCCCCATGGGGAGGAGTGAGCCCCCCATTGGACCTCCCCCAGCAGGGAGGAGTAGGCCCCTCGGCCTTCCTTCTGAGCACTGAGACTCAGGGCCGTTCTGGGAGGCAGAGGGGTGGGCCCACATATTCTGGCAAGTTCCAGCACGCTGGGCACCTGAGGCCGGTCTGAGCACTTCTGGGACCAGTGGCCTGAGCCACACGCACCAGAAACTGTGCTTTAGGGACGTGGAGAAAACATGCCGGGCACCTCGCCGCCCGCCCCAGTGTTCGGAGCCCGGCCCGAGGTGCACCCTGGGACAGAGCCATGTGAGATGAAGCTGCCCTTGGGGCGAGCAGGCTTGCCGGGGTGTGTGTGTGTGTGTGTGTGTGTGTGTGTGAGACAGGGTTGTAGAAATGGCTGCCCGAGGGGTTGAGCAGGCCGCGCCGTGGAGCCCCCCTTTCCCCTGCGCCTCCCGTCGGGACCGCTCTCCTGGGCAGGCCAGGCGGTGCTGCCCCGCTCACAGCTGGGGGCTGGGGCCTCCGGAGCACGAGGCTGCCTTCCTGCCCTGTGCACCCCCACCCCGTGCTGCCTGCTGTCCCCGCACGCGTGTGGGCCCACGCGTCCCGGTCCCGGGGACAGTGTTGTCACCAGCCCGGCGCCCCTCCATGGGAGGTCTTGCCGGGCTCTGGCAGAGGCTGGGAAAGCACTCCTTCCCCTCCCCCAACCTGAGGCCCCACCCTGGAGGGTGAGGACAGTGCCTGGCACAACGGCCACACAATGGCCATCGGGGTCCCCGGATGCACCTGCTGCTGGTCTGGCCCCTCCAGCCCCAGCGGCCCGTCCAAACTCAGGACCTCAGCTGTCCTCCTTGCAAGGCCAGATGGTAAGTGAGGGTCCACTCGGGACAGAGCACAGTTGGTCTGGTCTGCCCGGGAGCTGCTCCCTGAGGACACGTGTGCTGTGACCAAGTGCTGGGAGGATGCGGCAGAAAAGCCGTGCATTTTGGGTGACCTAGTAGCAAGCAGACAGCAACCGGGGGCTTGCCAGCCTGTCGCACTGTCCCCGATGGTCCCACTGTCCCAGATGGTCCCACTGTGGGCTGGAGGCTGCAGAGAAGCTTTGGCGTCTGTCCCTCCGGGAGCCCCTCCCTGGGAACCGGGAATCTTGTGTTAGTTTTGAGGTGAGCAGGGGGCCGAATGAAGGATACCTCCGTGTCCTAACCCCTGGTGCCCGTGAATGGGTCCTGTCTGTAAAAAGTGTCCCTGCGACATGACTGAGTTAAGGATGTGGAGGTGAAGAGGTCATCCTGAGTTCTTTGGTGGCCTGAGCCCATAGCCACTGTCCTGTAGGAGACACAAGGGAAGACGCAGGCACACACAGGAGGCCATGTGAGGAGAAGAGGTTGGGGGGTCGGGCCCCTGGGAGAGACAGGAGGGACCCCCCTGGGGCCTCCAGAGAGAGCACGGCCCTGACGGCTGCCTGTGGGACGTATGGCCCCAGAGCCCCGAGAGTGGGCCCCCCCACACCGTGCATCAGACCCCGTATGCGGCGGGGTCTATGGGGGAATGTTCGTCCCCTGCCAGTGGCGGCAGAGGGGCCGGCTGGCTTCCTGGGAGCCATTTCTGGAGAGGGTGGGGTGCAGCAGCTTGGCGAGTCCCGCTCAGGCGACATCGTGTGTGTGGCTGGCCCAGGTGCCGGGCCCGGCCCCGCTGTCTGCATCTGGGGCCCGGGAGCCCGGCAAGTCCTGCCAAGGCCAAGCGCCATGGACACACCTGCTCCGGGGCTTCCCTGGGCCTCTTCCAGCCGGCTGGCGCTGTAGGGAGAGGCTGGACCCCAGGAGGGAGGTGACAGCTGTGTCCTGGGGCGAGTGGATGACGGACAGAGAGGGGCCGAAGGGTGCTGGAGGGGCCTGGCAAGCTGGGACCTGACAGCTGGGAAGGGCTGGGTCAGACCCGTGTCTGCGGCCGCCGGAGCCACTCGCCGGCCAGCAGCCCTGCACACCCCTGCATACACCGGGCTCGCACAGACCCCACGCACGCCCCCTCCGGGCTTCCTCGCAGATGCCCTGAGCGACGTGCTCTGGAGTGCAGGTCTGCGTGGGCCTCGGCCCGGCCCCCGAGCGGACTCTGTCTGTGAATCGGCTGTTAGGGCAGTGGAGGGGCCCCTCCCGCCCTCCGCCCATGTTTTATCCCCAGGGTCACTGGAGCTTGGCTCGCGTTTGCAAACATGCCTTCCTTGAAGTGCAGTCGTGACCCTGAGACCCAGCAGGGGTGAAGGTTGTGATGTTGGAGTGCTGAGCGTAGGCAGTAGACAGGATGCAGGATTTGGGGTGCTGGCGCCCCGGGAGGGGCCGTGCTGAGAGCACCCTGTTTTCGCGCCTTCGTGGGCACGACACAGTCCAGAGCGTGTGGGCTGGCCCCGGCGGCCAGGGCGCAGTGCCCCGTGCCTCTCTTTCACGCTGTCTGGGGACAGGGACGGCTGTGGGGTCAGTGCCAGCACACGTTTGAGCTGCCAACAGCCGTTGCTGTCTGGTGGCTCTGCCCTTACCCTTCTCGTCGGGCTGACGGGTGCAGGGAGCCCAGACTCGGGGCGAGGGCCCGGAGGGGGGCACCCAGCAAGGTGGGGCGCAGTCCCGGCCCACCGCACTCGGCGTCTGGGAAGGGGTCCCATGCCCACAAGGAGGGCCCAGTCCACTCCGCAGGCGGTGGCACCAGGACCAACCCCGAGGCAGGGCCAGGGGCGGGCAGCGGGCAGGCTGAGGGGCCCGGTCTGGGCCAGGTGGCCAGAGCACGTGACAGGGGGCAGGGGCTGGGACTGGCTGAGGCACCAGCTGGCACTTGGAGGCGGAGGGCCCAGGTCCCGGCGTCCTCACAGGGAGGAGCAGCTGGGGCTTTTCCTCAGAAGTGGCGCCCGCTCCCAGGTTTTCTGTCCCCAGCGTGTGACTGTCACTCAGCCTGCACGAAGCAGTGGGAAATGGCCCAGCAGGATCCATCCCGTGGTGTCGCCTGCTGAGGGCCAGGCCCCTCGCCGATGCTGGGGGGCAGACGAGGCATGGATCTCCTGGTGGGGGGCCGTCTCCCCTCAGCCCTGACTGTGACTTCAGATGATGCGCCGGAGCGAGGAGCAACCAGGAAAGGCCTTGAGTGCAAAGGCCGCTTCCGGGAAGAGGTGCCCTAAGCTGCCCAGATGTCCAGCCCAAGGACGGCAGAGCAAAGGCCCTGGGGCAGTGGCAAGTTCAGGATGGGACCTTGGACATGAGGAAGACGTGGGGCGGGCACTGGCAGAGAGCTGTGGCGAGGGGGTGGGTGCACCCATGGTCTGGCAGACATGCCCAGGCGGGAGGGGTGTGCGAGGGTGGGGGGGAGGGGCAGGAATGGGGAACCTGCCGCCTGTGTGCTGGCTCAGGGGATCGAGGTGGCTTCCTGTGGCCAGTTCTCAGTGGGACGTGGGGTGGTCACTGACCGAGGCTTGCCCGCCTGGACTGAGGCGCCAGAGCTGTGGGCAGGGTCCTGTCGCCTGTGCGGCGCACTGAGGTGCAGGGGGAGGAGGCTCAGGTCATCCTGGGACTCAGACTTCTGTTTGCCTGTTTGTGTTCCGGTTTCCGTGAGGTGGGCGGGCAGCCCGTGCAGTGGAGACAGCATGTGCTCCGAGGGGTGGAGACCCCAGGGGACATGGTGACCTCAAGGTGACCAGAGAACGGTTGCTGTCGGCACCACAGTCCTGGAGAAGTACTTTCTGCAAGAGCAAAGGCCCTGTGGTCAACGGCGTGGGGCACGACTTGCAGGAGGCTGCCGGCGGGGCCAGCACCCTGGCTTGCTCCCTCGCTCTGCTCTCCAGGTTTGGGGAGTCTCCCTCCCCACCCCCAGGCTGGCGGGACTGGAGAACACGCGGACTGTGCAGGCTCCTTTCACTGTCTGGGCCCCAAGGGCCCTCTCGTGCTGGGAGGGGATTCTGCTC
>NC_043705.1:147238478-147241967 GCF_006229205.1 Suricata suricatta
AGCCCAGTGAGCGGGGGAGGTGGGGGCAGCCTCAGCCCAGTGAGGGGGGGTTGGGGGGGGAGCAGCCTCAGCCCAGTGAGCGGGGGGTGGGGGGGGAGCAGCCTCAGCCCAGCGAGCAGGGGTGGGGGGCGTCGCCGCAGAGGGAAAACCGTCTATGCACCTGGTCGGTGAGCCCTAAGCATCCAGGATCCTTCTCAGGGGTCGGGTCCTGGGGTGACACTGGCCATCTCCCGGTGCCAGCAGGAGCGTCCTGGACGAGGGGCTGGGGGAGGCACCAGGCACCCCCGCCTGTGGCTCACCAGGGTGGGCTTCGAGCCTGGGGAGGGATAGGTCCCATAAGGCCCCCAGCACGGAGCAGGGGAGGACATGCTGCCTGCCGCCTCTGCTTCCCCCACGGCCTGTGGTGACCGCCTGCAAGGGGGCCGTGCAGGGCTGTGTGTATCCCAAGCTAGTGAGATGTTGAGTTTCCAGAACCTTCCACGTGTGGTGCCGGCACTTGGCGCTCCAGTGTGGGCTCCCACACAATCTGGCAGCTTCTGAACCGGCAGGATCCCCTGGGCTGGAGGGCAACGTCCAGGGCCCCTCAGGCGAGTCCCAGGGCGGCCAGCAGGGGGCGGGCGAGGACCTTGGGAGCGGCAGTTTGTGGGGTCAGAGTCAGACTCGAGTCCTCTTGAGCTCCGTTGGACCACCTCGGTCTTGGCTCACCTCTGAGACCTCGTCCACACGCCATACCCTACTTGTCCTCTTGCGGCCTTTGGATCCTGCCAGGAGGCCAGGGGTCGGAGGAGGAGTTCCGGAAAGTTCCATCCCAGCCTCAGGGCTGCTGCCCCTCCCCCAGCTAGTCTCCAGCGCATCTTCCCATCCCCACATCCTGGGCCCCTGCAGCCCCCAGGCCATGCTCCCTGGCCAGTGCAGCTGTCCTGAGGCCAGTGCAGCGCCCTGCCTGGGACACTCCCCAAGGACGTGCCCTAGGACCCGCCCCGGGGACCCCGCCTCAGGCCGGAGCAAGTGCTGTGAAAGATTCTGAAGGGTTCTCGCTAACTGTGGGGTCAGCGGGACAGTCATCCCGAAGCTAAGACTCAAGTTAACTAAGTAGGTGCAGTTTTAGGTGAAATAAGGTCACAGAGGTGACATCAAGGACTTGGTGGGTTCGCTCACTCCCCTCTTTAGGGGAGAATGGGAGTGTGTGCAGGGCTGCCCCCTCCCTGACACCCGACCACACCCTGAGGGCTCAGTGCCTGGGACCCGAGGTACCAAGGACAGCAGGGCGGCCGCGGGGACCTCCCACCTCTGACGCTCTGCGTCTTCCCCTTCCAAGTCCCCAGATCTGGGCATGGCCGTCTGGCAGCGCCCGGGAGCCAGGCTCCAGGGGGCTTGTGGGCACCACCCCAGCCGGCCCCTCTGCTCTCTCCTGTGGTCACACCTGTCGCCACCAGGGCCCAGGCTGCCGCTTGCCCCAGGACTCCCGGTGGCCTCAGGGCTCTTCCTGTGGGGCTTGGAGGTCCTGGCCAGGCCCCTGGTTGAGGCCAGCGGGCCCTGCGGTTGGTGTGCCCTGCTCTGGGGGGCTGTGCTCCCTGGGAGGGGCCGGAGGGCAGAGTGGGAAGCCCCAGCAGTGCATGGGGCCTGGGGCTGACCCTGCACACTGCCCCGGTGGCTCTCCTGGTGGCCCGGGGCAGGGTGTCACCGGATGCCCTGCCTTCCACCTGGTTTGAGCAGCCCTCTCTGCTCAGACTTGCTTGGCTGGAACCACACAGACTTGTAAAATTTAGTTTTTAATTCTGGCAAAATAGGGGTGTCTGGGGGGCTCAGTCAGTGAAGCATCTGGCTCTTGGTCTCGGCGCAAGTCATGATCTCACAGTTCATGGGATTGAGCCCCCGTCCGGCCCTGCGCTGATGCCGCGGAGCCTGCTTGGGATCCTCTCTCTCTCTGTCTCTCTGTTCCTTCCCTGCTCATGCTCTCTCTCTCTCAAATAAATAAAAATAATCTTGAAATAATCGTGGCAAAACGTACAAAACATAAAGTTGACCATCGTAACCATTTCCGAGTGTCTACACTCAGTGCAGCCACCCCACCGCCATAGCGTCTCCCTCCCAAACCGGAGCTCTGTCCCCAGGAAGCACTCTCTCCCGGTCCCTCTGGTCTCCAGGCCTCGGGGTCACTGGGGCCCCGGAGCCCAGGTCGCTGGGTCCCTGGGCGGAGCTGAGTGGGTGCTCCTGGGGGCCTTCCGCATCTTTACCATGGGCTTCCTGGCCTGCCTGCTCTCTTCCTGCAGGCCTCCCGCTGGCCCGTCCCCTCCCGGGCCCGCCCTTGGCCATCCAGACACGCCCTGGGCACCGACAGCGGGCACCACCTGGCGCACATGCGGCATCTGCATCTCCGTGCCCCCCTCCCCGCCTTGCCGGCCCCCTGGCTCCCCTCCTCCTCACAGAGGCTGGGGCTGTCCCCTGCCCCTCGGGTGGCGCCCACCCTGCCCGTCAGCTGCTGTGGCACATGGCCACGGAGCCCAGCTGGGGCTGTGTTTGCTCTGTCAGAGCTGTTTGCTTTCCAAACACCTCCAGCCCCACCTGGCACCACTGGGCGGGGCCCGCCTGGGAGCCGGGGCTCTACCTCTCAGGGCCAACGACTTTCCCCGAAGCAGTGATCAGTCCTTGTGGGTCCCATATCCGCCCCGTGCTCCGTGCCCCAGGGACGGACGGGGGCGGCATCATGGCCTGATGAGGGCTGCGGGAGGCCCCTTGGGAAGTGTCCTTACGTCTAGAAGACGAGCCCTGGGCGGACACACGCCTGTGCTCACACACGCTCACGCACACGCACAGAGGCATGTACTTCTGGGGGCCGCCTCTCACCCCCGCCTCCCTCCTCTGGCGGGACCAGCCTCGATTAGCCAAGCTCATTGGTTAGCAAGTACTCCTTGAGCAGCGCTGGGTGCTGCGTTGGGTAATGGAGGGCAAGGCACATTTCCTGCATCTGAGAAGGTTAATTCTAGACCCTTCCACCAACAGGGCGAGGAGAAAAGAAACCACTGTCCTGGAGATGTGCCTCAGGATATCAGGAGACTGGATGGCCTGGGACCAGCCGGAGGCCCTGGCCTCCTGGCCTCCCTGGCCGGCTGGCTGGACGGTCGGTCTGGTGCGCACTGACGCTGACTTTATTTCGCAGGGAGAGATGGTGTCGGGTCTCTGCCGCGCCGCTCCAGCCCAAGGCGGTCTACGTAAGAGCCCGCGTCGTAGTTCGGGTCCTATTTCTCGGGCTGCGGGACAACAAAGACTTTGTCCAGGCAACGGGGCCAAGTGACCTTGATTCACTGGATCTGGAGCGATGCCCACTGCTGCCCAGGCAGGCCGGGGTGGCACGGGGTGGGGGGGTCCCAAGCGCGCTCGCCGTACCCTCCCCCTGCCCCTCGTCCTTCCTGGTGCACACAGGCCACCTCAGTCCGCTTGCACCGACTCGTGGTGCAGGAGTGAGAATCGGCCAGCTCCTCCCTGTGC
>NC_043705.1:147242067-147249405 GCF_006229205.1 Suricata suricatta
GGCTGCCGCCCGTGAGGCCGGTCTGGTTACACGTGGCTGCAAAGCTCCTTTGTCTCCACGAGTTTTTGCCTCTGTCCACTCGTTCGATCAGTTACTGAGAGGTATGTGTGAAAACCCGCGAGTGCGGACGTCCTGTCCACATTTGCTGTCGGGGACAAGGGCACTGGGGCACGTGCCCTTAGAAGGGCTCGTGGTTGGGGGGGGGGGCGCCTGGACGGCTCAGCGAATTAAGCATCTGACTTCAGCTCAGGTCCTGATCTTGTGGTGTGTGGGTTCGAGCCCCGCGTCGGGCTCTGTGCTGACAGCTCGGGGCCTGGAGCCTGTCTGGAGCCGGATTCTGTGTCTCCCTCTCTCTGCCCCTCCCTCTCACACTCTGTGTCTCCCTCTCTCAAAAATAAATAATTAAAACTTTTTAAAAATTAAGAGAAGGGGGGTCCTCGGTGGTGCGGTCGCCTGGCGAGCCGGTGCGAGTCCTGTCTTCTTGCCATCTCCGGTATTGACCACGTTCTTTCACGATGCCGCTTTCTCGGGCGCCTTCCTGTGGCTCGTGGCCGTGCCTGGCTGCCGGGGACGGGGGTGAGCGCACCGTCACCGCTCACCTGATGGGTCCGTGTTGCCGAGCAGTTGAGGTCAGTAGATGGACTTCACGGCTTGTGCGTTTGTCCCCACACCGTGTCGCCGTCGCCGAGGGTGTCCTGACCCACCTCCACGCCTCCTCGTGCCCCCCGCCCCCTCCCGGGGCTCCGTGTCTCTGGAACCGCTTCCAGCGGCCTGGGAGGCGTTGTCGCCGGGGGCTTCCCTGGAAATACCGTCGTTTGGCCGCGCGCTGGGAGGCGGTATCTGCTGGCGCGGACGTCGGGGCGGGCCACCGCTTTCCTCGTGCGCTTTGACGACACCGTCCGTGCCCATGGCGCCAGCCCAGGCCGAGGTGGCAGACCCTGCTGGCGCGGCTTCCTTAGTGTGTGCGTCCTTCCTCCCCGGACGCGGGAGGCGGCGGCCACACGGGCCTAGTCAGCCGGCTTTCTGCTTCTCTCTGTGCTCCTCACACTTGGACGTGTTTCCGGACCGTGGCATCTGTGTCCAGGGGGGCCAGGCCGCTGTCGGCAGACTGACCTCGAGGTTTTGAGCCTCGAGGTCCTAGTGACCTTGCTGTGCTTCAGCTGCAATCAAAGCTTTTTTGTTGTTAATGTATTACAAATTGTCTTTAACGTTTTTATTTATTATTGAAAGAGAGAGAGACAGAGCATCAGCAGGGGGAGGGGCCGAGAGAAAGGGAGACCCAGAATCTGAAGCGGGCTCCAGGCTCCGAGCGGTCAGCGCAGAGCCCCGTGTGGGGCCGAACCCACGAACCGCAGGATCATGACCTGAGCTGAAGTCTGAGCCCCCCGGGCGCCCCTTAATGTGCTGTTAACTCTTTGCCCCGAGGAAAGAGAAGTGAGTATTCTCTGTAGACGGCCTCGAGGCTCCTCGCACTTTCTCAGTCGGCTCTCCTGTGATTCGAGCCAAAAATTTGATGTTTGAATGAGGTACTTAAGCCTGGAGACGGTTATCCGCTCAGAAGCTATTGCTCAAACACACTGCCGTTTTTCTCCCCCTGGTGGAACAGAAGAAAGTCCGGAAAAAGAGGCGGATTGGGGTGCGGGCTGCTGAGCAACACTGGCAGTTTCGAGCTTGAGGCGATGGCTCAGCCGGCTGGAAACTGGCAGGACTGAGCGCGACCCGGTCTCCCTGTGCCCTTGGCCCCGGCTGCCCCTCGGGGCCCACAGGCAGCGGGCACACACTCGTGTGTCCCCCAGACCCTGGCACGGGCCGTGCTGGGAGGCGATCTCAGCCCGTGGCAGGGGCAGGGGGCCGCCCTCCCCGGTCTCGGTCTCTGGCCTTGTGGCCCTGCTGTGCGGCTGCCCCTGGAGGGGTGCAGAGGGAGGGCTGTGGGAGGCTGCCTGAGGGGCACCGCGGCCGGTGATATTACCACCCAGATGCCCGGGACCCGGCCGGAGCCTGGCCCCCTCCTCTGGGCTGGCTCTGCGGCAGGTCCCTCCTCCTCCCCCTCCAGGTGGGGTCCCCACTTTCCTGGGAGGGTAGGCTTGACCTTGAGAGAGGCCACCGGTCACCTTATCTGTGCCTTGGATAATAATAGGATAGAAATCACCGCCCTGGGCGCCTGAGTGTGACCTGCTTATCTCTGGCAGCTACCGCTTGTTTAAATGATTGTGAAGTATTTTTGTCTCAGCGGGGCTGGCTCTTGCTGCTGAACTGGAAGGTTGGGGAGCGTCCCCTTCCCTTGGGCCCGGGAGCCGCCTCCTGTGTCCCCCAGAGGGCTGGCGTGGGCGCCTGATTGCTCACAGAAACAGTATCGTAATCCTGACGCTTTTCCTTCTTAGACACGTTGCCGAGAAGTCTCCCCACCTCACCCCGTACAGGGGGCGGCACTTAGGGAAACATACTATTCACAGTGGCTAGAGGGTGGACCCGGCCCCCGGGTCCGTCCACGGACGAGGGACACGCATGAGCAGTGGTCCGCCTTACGGAGGAGGACATCCTGACCCTGGCCCCGGCAGGATGGACCTGAGGCCCTTGTGCTCCCTGGAAGTGGCTGGCCACACGGGACGCATCCCATGTGATTCCACCTGTGTGCTCATACACAGGGTCCGAGAGGAGGACGTGGCCCCCAGGGGCTCAGGGCTGGTGTTTGGTGGGGGCAGAGCTTCAGCCGTGCAAGACGGCAAGAGTTCTGGAGGCGGACGGTGGCGACGACCGCACAACAATGTTGGAGGGAAACTGAGGCACCTTACAGTGGTCTTCCCAGAGTTAGTCCGGACGTCCCCAGCAGGAGCGGGGAGGGTGGCAGGAGGCGCCCTGACCGGTCCCACCGCACCGGGTCGCACGGCTCCTGGCTCCTTCGGGAGGCTGCCTGCCCGCTGTCTGCAGGCCCCGTCCTCCGTTTGGGCGGCGGAGCCACCGCGTTGACTGCGCCGCCACCCGCGCGTGTGCTTACCGCCCTGAACCACACGCTCAACTACGGTCGAAACGGCCTGTTTATTATTCTGTATGTTTTACCACAGTTAAACAGAATCAGTTTTTTAGAAAGGGGAAGAAAAGTCAAAATGAGCAGACGTTTCTGTGAAGACGCGAGGTTGGGTGGAGGAGGGAGGGCGGCCCGTGTGCGGCGGACACGCGCAGTCACAGGGCGGCACCGGGTCTGCGCCCCCCTGACTACTGTGAGGCCCCAGTGCTGCTGAAGCCGCCTCTCTCCCAAAAAGGCCGTCCAGGCCTCCCCACGGCCCTGTGAGGGGTGGTCCGTCCTCAGAAGGACGCTGGTCTGGTCCCAGGGGCTCTAGGTGACCCGGGGACCATGTCCCGTGGGACGCGCCGCAGGCTCCCAGGGACAACAGCTGTGGGCCGCGGTGCCCACCACCTCCCGGGAGCCTCAGGAGGGGTGAGCCCGCAGGAGCAGGGGGCCGCCGCCGCCGTGGGCCTGGGGGCGCAGCTGCTGCGGGAAAGCAGTCTCCGCGGCGGCGGCCCCTGTCCAGGGCCAGCTGGGGAGTCCCTGCAGTTTGTCTCTTTAGATGGGTCACTCCTCCAAAGAAGAGACAGCAAACGGACAAGGGTTTGGGCCTGGCCCAGACAGGCCTGCATGGCCAGTCCCCTGAGGGCAGCGGTGCAGTGGCTTCAAGGCCATACTCAGCCTCTCTGGGGACCAGGGTCCAGGGAGAGAACCTGGTGGCCAGCCAAGACCCTTGAGCAGACGCCGGCCCCAGAGGAAGGCAGATGTCCACTGGGGCCGGGCATGCTGTGTCCACCTCCCTCCCTGCATGACTGGTGGCACCCCGTCAGGCTCCTCCTGCCCTTAACCAGTCAGGGTGATGCCTGAAATCCGCTCCCCTCGGGGCTGGTCCCCACGCCTGCACCCCTGTGGGACCCCCACCCTCCCCACCTCTGCACCTGCCCGTGACTGGGGTCTCCTTCCCCAAGTGCCCCCCTCCGTCACTGTGCACAGTCTGCCTCCGTCCTCGAGGCTGGGAGATCTTGCCTCTGCCAGACAAAGCTGGGCTGTGGGGTCCCCACGGGCCCCCACTTTGTGTGTCCAGGGATGGCCATGGCGCTCGGCACAGAGTGACACCCGGCAATGGGGTGTTGAGCCCATAGAGGGACTGGTCAGCAAGGAGCTCAGCTTCCCTGGACGCCACGTGACCCCAGCCCTGGCACAGTCTGCCGGGACGCCACTGCCCAGGGGCCAGGGAACGTGCAGCCAGCGTCCCTTTCCAGGCCAGGTGTGCACACGGCTGCCCTTCCCTGGGAGAGCCCGCACCGGCTCCTGAGGGTGGCCTGTGGCCTGGTGTCCAGGGCTACCCCGTCGGGGCCCGGGTGAGGGATGGGTGGGCAGCAGGCTCGCGACCTGGGGACTGTGGGGGCCCCGGGCTCTGGAGCCGCCTCCTGTCCCAGCCCCACCGCTGTGCTGTGTGACCCACAGAAGGGGTGTCATTGCGCCTGCAGATGGTTGTCTTCTTTCTCCACAACTGGTCCGCGCGGCACAGAAAGTCCCCGAGTAGTGCCTGATACAGGAGTGTGGGAGCAGGTCCCGCCTGAGGGCTTGGACTCGGCCAGATGCCCGCCGGGGATCCTAGTTTCCAACAGGACCCTCCCGTCAGCTTTTCGAGCTCCAGGAAGTGCCACAGCAGTGTGAGAGTGCCACACCCCAGACGAGCCTGTCAGTCCTTTCAGCTGTCCTCCGAGGGCCCTTCCCTCTGAGTCCTGGGTTCTGGTTCCTGTGTCCTCCAGTGGCAGTGAGGTGTTTGAGGAGTCAGGCCATTGTTGTGCAGAATGCAGAAAGCCTGCCCCACCCTCCTCGGGAGGGAGGGAGGGAGAGGCTTCCCGGGGCAGGCCACCGGCCTTGAAGCAGGGAGCCGCCCAGAGGGGTCAGACAAGGGGGTCGCAGGAGGAGCCTGTAGGTCAGGAGTGGGTCTGGGGCCAAGGGGCCAGACAGGCACCCAGGCTGCCTCTGTCCACCGTGGCAATGTCGGGGCGCCCGCTGCCCCTGGCCGCAGACCTCTTTCAGAGCCATTGCCTGTGGGAGGGACGTGGGGTCTGCAGAGCCCGCACTGCCTTGGGTGGTCCGGTCCGAGTTCTCCCAGCCACGCCAGCCCGAGGGTCCAGGCACCGCAGAACTGTGAGGGCGCAGAAGTGGCCTCTCCCCTCTCGGGCATCAGGCATCTGTCTGTCGCTGCCCTCACACCCCACCCTGCCAGGAACTGCTTGCCACACTTGTTCTGACCAAGTAACTTTGGCTTTAGGGAAGGGGGTCTCCCTCCCCTCCCCCTGTCCCTTGAGCCTTTCTGGTTCTTTCTGCTCGCCCCCTTTCCTGTGGCCCCCGTCCAAGCGGCAGTGTGGGGAATCTGCTCCCCCTTCTCTCAGGACTGGCCCCAGCCCACGGGTGGGCCCCTGGGTGGGTGCCAGGCTCTTGCAGCCTGGAGGCACAGACTGTGGTCCTGGCCCTCCCGGAGCCGGCCTCTTCCTGGGCCCTCACGCCCCCTCCTTGGTGGTCCCTGGACAGTGTGCTCCCGGGCTGGAAGGATGAGAGAGATCATGAGCCGGGGAAGTTGGGGGACCAGCCATAGCCTTAGAAAGAAAGGGAGAAGAGAGTCCTTTCCCAGCCCCCCAGCCCCCTGTGAGTGGCCCCTAACCCTGGACCTCAGTTCCCTCCTCTGCGAAGGGAAGCTGTTGGCCCCGCTGAGGAGCTCCTGCGGCCACCTGGCCCTGGCCGCAGGCCACTTGTCTGTAAGGGGCTGGCAGTCCCCTTGCGCTTGCGAGTCCCCCTCCACCACACCCCCCCCCACCACCAATAACGTGAGTTTGCAGAGGCCTGGTCACTGACCTACCAAACACCTCTGGGCAAGGTGCCTCTGTTCCCACACCCCTCCCCTTCGGCACCACACTCTAGTTTTGCTGAGCAATGCCCACGCCTGAACGGCCCTTCTCTGAGAACCCCTGGAAACGCTTGTGTGTTTGGGGGCGTGGCCTTTCCCCACCTTTCTGGCTGCCGCCCCAGGAAGGCAGCTGAAGCCACCTAGTGCCATCTGACACTCCGGACCTCTCCTTAGGACTTCTGTCTCTCCTTTGTTGGGGGTCGGGGGTGGGGCAGACAAGGTACAGTCCCAGGTGCCCCGCTGGCTCAGGCCAGCTGCAGAAAGCTAGTGCTCACGCTGGGGGTGGGGGGCGAAGAGAGGGAGTGGGGGACCCTAGGCAGACGGCGGGAAGCTGGGCCACCCTACTGTCTTCTTTTGTCATAAATTGGAAATGAACTTTCTGAATTTGGTTTTATACTGTTTGGTTGTTAATATGAAAAAAAAGAGAAAACACAGACCTTTGTAATCCTCGGGCCCTCCTACGCCTATCAGAACATTCCTGCACATTTTTCAAACCTGATCAGACCGCTCTGGTTATCCTGTTACGGTGTGTATAGTGAAATAGCAGATGTGTTTTTGGGGGGTGACTGCACCAGACGCCATGACTCATTTTCCTTTCGGTGGACATTCTGTTCTCTACTTTTCCTGTGCCCTTTGTTAATGAGTGCACCAGGGGCTGGAAGACAGGGGGCCAGTGGCTTCCCAGGGGTGTGTGGGGCTGGGGGCTGGAACCCTGCATCCCCTGGCTTTCCTTCCTTGGCTGCCAGCCCCAGACAAAGGAAAGGGGGGAGCTCCCCAGGGTGGAGGCTGGGAAGGGAAAGGCCTGGGGTCCTCTGTGGGCCTGGGCCTGGACCTGTCTCAGAGTTTCAGTAACTTGTGTATGGATTATGCTGTCGAGGACTGAGCCCCAGCAGCAGACTCTGCTCCCCACCCCATGCCCTGCTAGACATGGTTCCTTCTGGTTGGGAACCCTTGCTCTGGGTGCACCCGAGCCAGGCAAGGAGGAGGGATGGGGGAGACCAGATCCGCGCACAGTGTGGTGGGCGGGTGGGGGTACTTCTCTGTCCTTGAGGGGGCTAGACTGCGTGTTGGGGGCCCTTGCGGGCGGAGGTCACCGAGGCGCCGGGCACCCCCCCCCGCACCCCCCCCAAGGTGGCACGGAGGCACATGCCGGCAAGGGCCCCCTCCAGGCAGGGTGACAATGCAGGAGCAGAGAGTCACTCGCCGGGGAGGGGCGACCCCGGGGTGCGGGCGGTCCCCTCGCACCGGCAGGGGGAGGGGACCTCAGCGGAAGGCGCCCCGCCCCTTTCTGCTCCGCCCCGCCCCGCCCCGCCCCGCCCCGCTGCGCGCAAACTTTTCCCGAGGCCTAGGGGACGGCAGGTGAGGTCACGTGGCCGGGGGCGGGGCGAGACGGGCCGGGGGGCGGGGCGGACCG
>NC_043705.1:147249505-147277846 GCF_006229205.1 Suricata suricatta
GAGGCGCCGGGTCCCCCCGAGGGCGAGCCCGACTGCCAGAGCCCGGGTGAGCTCGGCCGCACCTGCCCGCCGGACAAAGGCGGAGCCGGGCTGCGCGGCGCCCGGCGGAGGCCGGGAGGAGGGGCAGCCCCGGAGGGGGCGAAGGGCGACCCGGGAGGGATCTGGAGGAGAGGCCGGCCGGGACCGTAGGGGGACGCAGGGAGGCCGGCCTCGAGGAAGGGGTGCAGGGCTGCCTTCCACCCGCTCTCCCCAACTCCTTCCCTCGGGGGTCCCCCCAAAGGTCCCTCTCTCCCCCTAAATCTCACCTTCCACGTGTCCCCTGTCCCCCATCCCTGTCCCCTCACCCCCACCTGCCTGCGGAGACCCTCGCCAAGCCTGTCTCCGGGGCGCAGGGCTCCCGCCGCGCCCCGCGCACCCAGGGGCTGTGGGCTCCGCTCTGCCGCTCCCTGCGTGTCCCAGCCCCGCTGGGACACAGGGAGCACCTTCTTTCTCGCACTCTGAGTGGGACAGGAGGAGGTGTGAGACGCCCCGATGTAGCTATGGAAACGAGGAGGGGCCTCCCCCTGCGTGAGAACCCCCCCGCCCCCCAGACCTCCGGGTCCCAGCAGTCCCGGGTAGGGCCGCCGGGTTGGGGCCGCCCAAGTGCCTTCCTGCTTCCTTCCTGTTGCCATTGCTGTGCTCTTGCGCGCTGGGGCAAAGGGCCTCCGGTCAGATAAGCCCCGGCTGAGAGCCCGGCTCTGGGCGCCGCCTGCCTGACCGCCGACGCACCCGCTCTCTCGCGGGGTCATCGCAGGAAGGTCGACAGGCCCCCGCGGGCCGGGGGAGGGGCCACCCAGTCCTGCGGAGCCTTGCGCAGGCTGGCGAGGGTCCTCCTCACTCTTTGTTTCTGGAATCAGGAGATGTCTAGCGCTTTCACTTTCTCTTGGGGTGATCCCCCAGGCCTGCTCCCTCTGTCCTCCAGGCTCCAGACCGCGGGTTCTCGAGAACTGATGATCCGGTCACCCTCAGTAGCTGCCCTCTAGAATTGGGGGTCATCAGAGGACAGCCCACAGCCCTGGGTCTTGATCCTCTGCCGTTGGGCAGAGGCTCCCTCCTCCAGGGGGTTAAAGAAAGAGGGCCTCAGACCGCTGGGGGCCCCCCTCCCCTGGCTGGCAAGGCCAGGCACCTCCTGAGAGCACCCACCCTCAGGCGCCCCCGGGAAGGCATTGTCCTCATGGGCTGTCCCTAGGTGCCCTTGTCCGCCTGTGGGGGCCTGGGGCTGGTCACCGCTGCCGCCTGGCTCCAGGGCTTGAAAGTGGGTGGCTGTGAAGGCAGAGTCTGGGTGCCCAGCCCTCCGTGGTTCTGAGCGCGCTCCTGCGCGGTCTCCCTGGGTGTGCCGTGTCACAGCGGCCACCTCAAGTGCACCGTATCCTAGAGGAGCCCCGCCTGGGGGCCCGATACCCAGCAGCTGGCCCCTTCTCCGGACTGAGGTCCTATCTTTCCAGACCTGGAGTACGTCTTGTTTTGAATCTGGGTGATTTTCTTCCTGCCTGTTTCCTTGTGCCCTTGTGCCTGAGGGCTCAGAGCCGGGCACTGGTGCTGCCTGGAGAGCTGGGCCAGCTGGGCTGTGGGGGGCCCGGGGTCCCAGCCCGCCCCCCCTCCCGTCTCACCCTCCGTTCCCTTCGTTCCCGCCTGTGGCTCTCAGTCTGGAGCTCTGCAGACAACGGGCGTGCTCACCTCGTAGCGAGGCCTCCGTCCTCTGGGCCGCTCTCCCACCCGGCTGAGCCAGCACGGAAGCCACCTGGCTCTTTGGCATTTTGTGCTGTCCACTCCTCGTTTTCCCCCAGAAGGAGACGGGATGGAGCCCCCTGCGTGGTCACCGTGCTTCGGACTCTGCGAGGCTGGACCCTGGTGTTGCACATAAGTTCTCAGTGCTCGGGGTGCCCCATGGCTGGCATTGTGTCGTGTGGCCAGTGTGGGGGGCGCTCTAGTCGAGGAAAGTCCTTTGCGAGCTGGCAAAGCTCCTGAAGGCCCAGGTCCCAGCCAGTGGCCAAGCCTGGCTCCATCACCGGGTGACTGGAGCTCCTGACTCTGGCCAGTCCCCTGGGGAAGCGCCTGGCTTTCTGGGTGGGCCTCCCAGTGGCGACGGTGGCGAAGCAAGATTGAGGAGGCCCTTCCAGGGTGTTTTGGAAACCCTAGGCTGTCTGGAAATAGGAGGCCTGAGACCCCAGCTGGGGTCAGGGGCCAGGGTGTGCTGAGAGCAGGTGGGAGTTGGCGAGGAGCGGACCAGGTGACCTGGCGGTGCTCAGCGGAACCTTAGGGTCTGTCCTGCCTCGGCTGTGGTCCTGGAGCTGGATGGAGCCCGAATGCCATCAGGCGGCCGCTGCTCCACGCATGCCAGGCGGATGCGTCGTGAAGCTGGGTCCTGTCTTCTGGCCGTGGGAGGCCCCCACTGCTGCCAGCCTTGAGCTGAGGCTGAGGAAGCCGGCACTGACCTTAGCTGCTCTGCTGTCTTGACCCTGGCTCAGCCCGGCTGGTGGGCCTGTGGCTGGTGCTTTAGAGCTAGGAAGACCCCCTTCACCCTGGGGGTGCTTAATAGAGGCCTGGGCAGAGGGAGGGCTGGCGTGGCAGGGGGAGGCAAGGCCAGCACCAGCTTCTGCTTTGAACCTTCCTTGCCTCGCACCTGCATCCAGCTAGGTAGGGCTGTGTTCTGGAATGACAGCTTGGTCTTGCCTGGATGGGGGCCGTGCCTTCTTGAGGACCTTGAATGTCCTGCATTTTCTTGTGATCGAAGATTGCAGGCAGAAAGGATGGGCTGGTTCTGTCCCTCTGTGTTGCGTTCCTTGGCAGAACTATCTTCCAAAAGGAAAGTGGTGGGCAGTGGGGATGCTTCTTTCCTGACTTCTAAGTGTGGGGTTTCACCGACTTCAGGGAACTCTTCCAGACTCCTGGGCCTGGGTGGAGCCCCTCCATGCCCTGGGGGGGCTCTGGAGTGGGAGGGTGCGCAAGTGGGGACCCCACGGAGGTCAGTGGGCTCAGCACTTGGAGGGTGGACCAGGTTGGCAGCCCTGTGTCCCCATCCCATCACTGTTCCCTTTTTGGGTTCCTGTCTGTGACTTATGCTCTGCAGCTCAGCCCCTTGGCACCCACCCTCTGAAGGGGACTCTGCTTCTCTAGGGAGTCACCTGTGCGGCAGCCTGGGCAGTGGGCAGCGCTCTGAGGCCACGGCCCTGGACCCCAAGTGACTTCTCTGTTGGTGTTCGTGGCCGCTGTCCTGGGGGGTGGCTGCTGCCCAGGTGGGCGAGCTCGCCTGGCGTGGGGGCAAGGGTTCCTTGAGCTGTGTGGTTCAGGAGTGCAGCCAGATGGCGGCTTCTGGGTTCAGTTCTGCCGAGTGAGGACACGGGGTTTCAGGAAGGGAGGGAGGCGGCCATCTGAGCAGGAAGGGCCCGCTGTGCCTACTGTCCTGTTGGCAGAGCCTCCGCTGCTGGGTGAGCGCCTGGCACCATCTTGGGAATGGCCATCAGTGGTCATCGTGTCGTTTAGGGAGATGTCGTGATACTGGGTGGCGGGCCGGGGGCAAGGGGCTGCCGCACTTCGTGTGTGCACCAGACTCAGTTTTCAGTGGCAAAGGCACGAAATGGAAGCACACAAGTGACAAGTCCATGCTGCTCTGTGTGCCTGTCGGGTTCTTGCACGGTCGTCCTGGGGGAGGCCCGTGGCTGGATGAGGTCCCCTGCCAAGCGCGTGTGTGTGCATGTGAGTGTGCACTCCTGGCTGTGTACACGTGCATGTGTGTGCACACCTGGGCTGTGTGTGCATGTGTGTACATGGGCATGTGTGTGCACACGCGGGCTGTGTGTATGTCCTGCGAATGTGTCGGTATGTGCATGTGTGCACTGTGTGTATGAATATGTGTGCACACACATAGGCTCTGTGTACACGCCCCTGTGTGTGTGTGTGTGTGTGTGTGTGTGCGCACACGTGGAGGCAGGCACAGGGGCTTGGTGGTCACATCGTGTTGGGGTGTTGGGGCATCTGTTCTTGCCCTCAGCCCAGTGACGCGGCTGAAGGTGTCATCCTGGGGGTGACTGTCGCCACCTGGGCCAAGGAAGCCATGATGTGAGATGGTTCCATGACCAATATGAGGAGCCTTGCTATGGAGATCTGTGTCTGCGTTGTTCTGGAAAGTTCCCTAGACCTTCCCAGTGGGCTGCTGCTCTGCTGGGGTGGGTATCCGAGCTGTGGACACCATCGCGGTGGTGGCTGCTTGTGTGTGGGAGGGCCGCCAGGGGTCTGGCATGAGGGAGCCTGGAGGGTCTGGCTCTCATGGCCGATCCCCGAGAGGCTGCGCACTTCCGGGGCCTGCGGGGCAGTTCTGTGAGGACGGGGGGAGCGTCAGCCATGGCTGGTGTCCATCATGGCCTTGGGTGCGTCAGTGTTCAGAATGGTGTGTGCTCTGCTCCTGGGGGCGTGGAGGCTGCGGGGCCAGCACGTGATTCATGGTGTTTGGGGACAATGGAGTGCCCTGCAGTGCTGGGTGTCAGCGTGGCCTCATGGGAGAGGACACTTGGGTGCTGGGATGGTAGTGCCAGTGGGAGAGTGGCCATGGGGCAGGCTAGGCCTCTCCACGCAGAGACTGTGGACCTCGGGGCCTGTTTTGGTTGTGATGTCCCTGGCTATGTGGCTGTCCAGCCGGTGGGGGGGGTGGTTTGAGCTGTAGCCGAGCCTCCCCATGGGGTTGGGGGAATCCTGGTGAACCCCCCCACCCGGTCACTGCTCACACGGTGGGCTGTGGCTGACCCCACAGACGGACCCTCCACTCACTCAGCCTTCCCTGGTGACACGGGCACTTGGGCCTGTGGCTGTGCCCATGTCGTGTGCGGGACCAGCAGGGGTCAGACCCTCTGTGGGTGATCAGCCCACCCCACTGGAATGCCGCCCCCTCTGCCGGGTGCTTCTGGAAAGCAGTGGCCTCTGGGGCAAGCCTGGCCCCAGACAGGAAGGCGCGATGAGTCAGAGTTTTAAGCCACATTTGAAGCCACGGGACGCTGAGATGGCCCAGGGGAATTCCGTGACTGCCCAGTGCAGGGGCGGCTGGGGGAGTGTGGGTGAGTGGGCTGCACCCCTGCTGTGAGCAGGGAGGCGGCAGCTCTGGAGGCTGTGGGTCTTAGAGGCGGAGAGGCCCCTGACCCCTGCCTCTGCTGGGGAGCTCCGTGGAGCCCGTGTGTGACCGGGGTTCTGGGCACCTTCAGAGAGTGGGGGCCCTACTCACCCTTGCCGGAGGGCTGGGCGCCATCAGAGTGGGGGCGGGGGGCTGGGGGCCACGTGGCATTGCCATCCTCACTCAGTGGTGGAGGCTCAAGTGAATTTCAGGGTATTTCTTTCAGGGAAATGGTCTCAGTGTTCCCTACTTAGAGGTGTGTGGCAGGCTTTCCCTGAGTCTCTGCGGGGTGTGGATGGAGTTCTCGGGGTGTTGTGTGCCCCACGGGGGTGGCTGGAGTGGGCCCCAAGGTTTCTGTGCCACATGGGATCCTGTGGGTGAGCCGGGGGGGGGCTGCCCCCCCAGCCCACCAGAGGACCCTCTGTCAGGGCACGTGACTGGGTGACTCCAGGCAGGCCCAGGCTCCTGCATTGGAGACGGTGACCTTGGGCCAAGGACACCTTCCTGTTGCTGTCCGCGGGGGGGCCTCACCCCTGCATGGCTGGGGCGCTGCCGCAGGGATGGGCCAGGCAGGCAGGAATGACTTGGGACCTGCCCAGGGTCTGTGTCACCCACCCTGGGGCATGCATTTTGTGACCGTGGGCTGCTGCAGATGCGTGCCGAAGGGCAGGCCGGTGCCTCCCTGTTCTCAGGGGGCTGTGCTGGCTGAGCTCCTCGGGGTGCGTCCTCTGTGGCCCACAGCGGTGCTGGGCGGGGGGGGGGGGCCCTCGGCAGGGCTGGAGGAAGCTCGCTGCCGGGGGACGGGGGAGACCTTGACGAGGACCCAGTGGGCCTGGCGGTGGATGCCGCTCAGACCCGCAAGCTAGTCTCAGGGTTTGGGCCTTGGGCCATCTGGGCAGCTAGCTGTGGGCACCCGCTGGGGACCGGCGGGTGGGCCTGGGCTCCTTTCAGGGGGCCCTGGGGCAGTGCTGTCAGCGGAGACAGAGCACAGAGGCGCAGCATCCCCTTTGGGGGGCGGGGTTCAGAGTAGAGGCCTGGTCTGTGCAGAGAAGCCTGCAGCTTCGCAGCTCAGGGCCAGACGAAGTGAGGCGCCCTGGCCAGCTGCCTCGTTTGCGCCCCGGCTCCCTTGTTGGTGGCTGTTGGCATCATGTGGGTCCTTGAACCTCCTGCCAGGAGCCCTGGTGAGCGGGCCCTGACCAGGCGTCCGGGAGACACAGGGTGAGTGGACCCGACCAGATGTCGGGGGTGGGGGGGCGGGACAGGGTGAGTGGACCCGACCAGGTGTCCATGGGGGGGACAGGGTGAGTGGACCCGACCAGGTGGCCCCCATGTCCTGGAGGGGGGCGGGGGTCTACCAGGCCGCCTCCCTGGTGGGAGTGGGGAGGCGACAGTGCGAGTCTCCTGGGTCCCCTGCGCCTGCATCTCTGGTCATCTGAGGCCTGGCCCTGGTGTGCCTTGGGCTTGTTTCCTTTTTTGTTCCTTGGCTGGTTTCTTTTTGAGGAACAATTGGGGGAGGAAATGGAGGTGCCTCCCTGAGTCCCGTGTGGTCTGGGGTGGTCTGGGGGTGGCAGCCGATTCTCCTGCATCCCTGTGCACGGCTCCACGTGGGGGAGGGGAGGGAGCTGGGGGGAGTCAGGGCTGTGCCGCTGAGCCTGTGTCCATTCGGTGGGGGTGGCACACGGGTGCCGTGAGGGAGAACTTCCTGCGGGGCATTGGCCTTGGCCACCCCTGTGGGTGCCGCGGGGCCCTCGGGAGGGCTCCTCGTGCCTCAGTTTCCCTGTCCAGGAGCCGGCCTGTCTCGGTGGCGGTGATGTGTTGGCTCCGCCGGCTCTGCGGTCACTGGGGAGGGATCGAGTTGGGCCGAAACCAGAGGAGTAGCTGCGGGTCGGTCTTCAATTTCCTCCTTTCGAGCCGCAGGGTCTCCGCCACCGCCAGCCGGGAGCCTGTGTTGGTAACAGGAGCCGCCCCAGGAGGCGGCGAGGGCCCGGCGCCCCTGGCGGAATCTCACCACGCCCTCCTCGGGCCCCTGGTCAGCACCCGCAGCTCCTGAGTCTCGGGAGAGGTCGGGCCAGAATCGGCAAACAGCCAAGTGACCGTTGGGAGTGGGGATCCGCCTCGCCTGTTCCCTGCGCGCCGGGGGGAGGGGGGGCAGGCACACCCTTTCTGGGAGAGTCTGTGAGGTGCCCCGGGGCCTGTGTGTGAGTCCCTGTGGGAGCGTGCGGGTCTGTGCGGGTCTGCTTTTTCTGTGCCAGTGTGCGTGTGATTATGCACGCGTGTGGTCCGTATCTGCACACACAAGTGTCCCCGTGTGCTGTTCCCGTATCCGTGTGCGTGTGATTGTGCACGCGTGTGGTCTGTGTGGTCTGTGCTTGCTGGGATTTTCTAGGCACTCCTCCTGGTTTGTCATTTTCTTCGTTGGCACCTCTCAGTAGCTGAGTGTCCCCTGGGATGTTCCCCCTTTTGGGACCACGAGTGTCAGATCTGAAGAAAATGTGCCAGAGGGGGGTGTTGGCCTGGTCTCTGGCAAGGCAGTAGCACCTTGCCATAGTGGCCGTGGTCTGGGCTGAAGGTGGCTGTGTCCTCCAGTGTCCGAAGCCCTTCTGATCCCTTCTCCCAGAGGTCCCCGAGGCAGTCCCCCAGGACACTCCCCGCTTTTGGAACCGTGGCCAAGTGGGAGGTGGTGGGAGCCTGGTCAGTGGGGCTGAATGGGCTGCCCCTGGTCCTGGGTGGGCTTTGTCCCCAAGGCCACGCCACCCCTCCAATCACAAGGCTGCTCACAGGGGTCTGCTGGTTTGGGCCACACCTGGTGTCATCTGGGTTTTGGGGTTGGGATGCTTCTGAGGCCCCGTCCTTGCAGGGAGGTCTCTGGGAGCCATGCCCCGCTGTGGTGCTGGGCTCCGTGAAGCCAGCCAGGTGCACGTGGATGTCACTCGTGTGTGGTTGGAGCTGGCATATGGGCAGATCATGCCTCCATTCTGCGTCAGGGACCCCAGACTGGAATAGAAGTGTGACATTAGCCTTAACGGGATTTGTTTTCGGTGGGTGCACTGGGCATGAGGGTGACGTAGAGCAGGTTAAATGTACTGATGAGAGTGAGTCCGCTCGGGAAGGAGCGCCTCAGGCATCCGTCCAGACCCTGTGACCTCAGTGGTGGTCCCCCGCAGGCCCTGGGGGTGGGGCGGGCTCAGCGGGCACCTGAGGAGCCTAGGGGCTGGGGCTGGGCCGGCTGGCTGGCGGGAAGGGCGTCTGCTTTCCCGTCAGCCTCCCAGCCTCCCGGCCTCCCTGCAGGGCATGCTTGGTCCTGAGACGTCCCTTCCTTCCGCTCCCCCAGAGCCCCGGGGCGGGAGACTCGTTGACCCAGGACCGGATGCCGTCTCTGGCCGGGGCTGTGGGGGTGGTTCTTGCCCTCGTGACATTTCCGTGAAATCGCGGGGACTCTGACCTAAGCCTGGCAGTGTTTGCCGGCGGGACACAGAGCTCCCCCGCCACCCCAGGAGGGGCCCGCTGGCCTGGATTCTGGAATCCAGGTGCCAGCACTGGCCCCAGACGTGAGCATGGAGGGCAGGGGGCAGGGGACAGGGCCCGGGGTCAGCGAGCAGCCCAGGGCGTGGAGCCTAGAAAGCCTTCATTCCAGCCATAACCACTGCAGAGAGGTCCTGGCCCCTGGGGACACTCCGGGGTCTGGCACCAGCTGCAACAGGGGTCACTGGCGGGGGAGCCTCCGTGCTAGAGGTGCCTTGCATGTCTGGGTTCCAGCAGGAGCCTAGCCTCCGTTTGGGGACGGGAGGGGGTGGCCACCGATCCTCACAAAGCAGTCTCTGCCCTTTCCTCCAGTGGGTCAGGGACATGCTGGTAAAATCCCAGATGCAAACCCCCAGGCGGAAGGAGGCGGGGAGTAATGTGCGGCTCACCCAGGAGACAGGGTTGATGGACGCTGTAACCCTAGAAGGGACAGGGGAACAGGGATGGGGGGGCTCAGGCCGCTGCTGGCAGGAACGGGGGCCTGTGAGCTCCAGGCAGTAGCAGACCAGGTCGGTGGCCAGCCTCCCTGCCTCGCTGTCCTAGGGCATCGCCACCTGCGGCTTTTGCTCGCTAACGACGGAGTGCACACACAACTCTCGGGGCCACGGAGCCTGTGCAGCGTGCCTGGGGCCTGGAGAGTAACCAGATTCAGGCTTGGTGGGGCGAGGGAGATGCTGTTTGCCAGGATGACCTTGCCCCTGGCCACATCCCATCTTCCCTGACCCCGGCGTGACATTGCAATTATCGGAGTCAGAGCTGGGGGAGGGGGTCGGGGGAAGGACTGGGGCCGGGCTGGGCAGCCCAGCGGGCGGTTACACAGGCCTCAGGAGGGTGTGCCCCCATGCCGGTGTGCGTCAGTGTTGCAGGGGGCGGGGCGGTGGGGGGGGCGGAGGGGGATGGGGGCAGCTTTCATGGCCTGGGTGTTGGACATTTTTGTGTTGGGATGACGGGGTGAGGGCGTGGCTTCCTCTGAAGCAGCCTGCATGGGACAGGGACAGTGCTGCTGGCCAGGGCCTTGCACTCCGTGCCCCCCTGTGCCCCGTCCAGGGTCCAGTTACTTCCTGAAACCTTGGGTCCTGGACCAGCAGATGCCAGCCATCTGGTCCATCACTGGGAGAGCTTGTGTGTGTCCCCATGGACCAAGTGCAGGTGTGCATGGTCACTGAGGTTCCGCCCGGCTGCAGACAGGAGCCATCCCTGAGGCACTGGTTTCTGCAGACATCTCTGGGGGGGGGGGGGGGAGGCAGGCGTGGGGGGCAAGCCGGTCCTGCGTGCTATGAGGTGGGGTGGAGGCAGGGGCTGCTGGGCAAGCTGGGGGCAGGCCAGGATGGCTGGGAGGCAGGACGGCCACTCGCCTGCTTGGCGGCTTCCCAGAGGCTCACACACAGCTGTGTCCAGAGCCCTCTGCTGGGCTCACGGGGCCCATGGGGCCCTTTAGGCTACGGGCTGGCCACCTGCTATTGTCAATAAAGTTTTATTGGCACGTGGCCCTGCTGCCCGGCTTGTTCACGCCTTGTCCTTGCTGTTCCAGGGGCTTGTGACGGCACCATGGCCTTTTACAGAGGAAGCTTGCTGGACCTGGGGTCTAGAGCCTTCCCCACTTGCTGTCTGTCCTGGCATCAGCACGCTTGAAGGATCTGGGTCAGGAGGCTTGTCGAATGCCATGGTATTTATGTGTGGCCTTTTTCTTGGGGTGGTTTTCAGGAGAAACACTTTGAGGCAGGAATGCCAGGGGTGTGTCCTGTCACTCTGTGGCCCACGTGGCCCTAGATGATCCTGGTACTGGAAACCTCACCTTCATACTGACCATAGCGGGCCTGCTCCTCTGTCTTTTACCCAGTGGCTTTAGGGTCTCGCAGATTTTTGCCTGAATCCTTCACACAGTGGTTACGAATGGCGCTCTGAGGCCGGTGCACCTGCCTGTGTGGGTCTCCGGGCCTCTATTCTTAAATTCTCTTGTGTTTCTTCCAGGTAAAACTTGCTTCTTTACATACAAGTGAGCCCCACACGGTGGCAGTTTCTCTGGATCTGCTTTTTAATGTTTGTTTAGTTTTGAGAGAGAGAGCTTGCAAGCATGCGGGAGAGGGGAAGAGAGAGAGAGAGACATGGAATCCAGAGCAGGCTCCAGGCTCCAAGCTGTCGGCACAGAGCCCAACGTGGGGCTCGAACTCCTAAACTGCTGGATCATGACCTGAGTCAAAGTCGGCCGATTAGCCCACGGAGCCCCCTAGGCGCCCCTCACCAAGTTGGGACGTACGTGCTGTCTGTAATGTGCAGCTGATAGCTTTTAAAACAGTTTCTGTAAAGGGATGGCTAGTTGTGTTTCCAATCCCTGGACGCGCAGGTGAGCCAGAGCGGGTGTCCGAGGGGCCGGGGGTGGGAGTGGAGCTTGCCAGGGACAGGGACCCGGTGGAGACAATCCTGATGCCCTCGAGGTCTGCAGGCAGCGTGGGGCTGGCCTCGTCACATGGCCTTACGTGGCCCTCGGCTTCACCCTGCGGAGGTCCCTCCAGGGACGGACCTCCTGCCCCAGGGGGATGCTGGGAGGTGGGCCTGTTCTCGGGCCCTTCTCATCCTGCGTGAACGAGAAGACAGCCCAGGTGAGCGGCCTCTGCAGCTCGGGGTGGCTAGTGGAGGACCCCTGGCCTCCAGAGCGGGGCTGCGGCTGACGTCTGAGTCCAGGCTGGGGACCAGGGCATTTGCTTTGAATCCCCCTCCACGCAGCCTCGGCAGCCCCTCCGCGCCCTGCTGGTGTGCAGACCGATCAGGCCGGGGGCCACGGCTTGCTTTCTTCAGAGTTTGATGGGACCTGTTCTTCCTTTAACAACGTGAAGCGGAACTGAGTGTGTTTGGAGGAAGAAGCAGTGAGAGGGAGCTTCAGGCTTGGCGGGGACAGCGGGGGACTTCAGAGCCCTGGGGGCGGGGGGGGGGGGGGCCGGGGCTGGTGCCGCCAAGGCCCACGCAGCCAGCCTGCGCTTTCCTTGAGGAGGGCATTTCGCAAGGCAGTTTCCTTCTGTTTGAATATTTCCTGATTTTAAGCTGTATATGTGTGTGTATATATATAGTTCATTTAGTATTGAGAGAGAAACAGTGTGAGCAGGGGAGGGGCAGAGAACAGGAGACACAGAATCCGAAGCAGGCTCCAGGCTCTGAGCGGTCAGTACAGAGCCTGACCTGGGGCTCGAACCCACAAACTGCGAGATCATGACCTGAGCCAAAGTCGGATGCTCAACCTACTGAGCCCCCCAGGCTCCCTGCTTGATAGTTTTTTTTTGCTCTCACTGTAGAGTTTCTAGAAGCTGTGAGGACGCAGAGTCCCTGGGGGCCGGTGTCCCCTCTGCTGCCCTGTCTTCCTGAGCCGCTGTGGGAGGCCTGCCCTGGAAACAGGCACTTTCTCTCTGTCGTGGCTCTTCTGGCTTCACCAGTCGGCCCAGCAGTGTCCTTTTATCAGAGAACGTGGGGCACGGGGTGCTCTCCACTGTCCCATCTCTGTGCTGTTCTGGCTTCTGGAACATTCCACACCTGTCTTTGTTCTCTGTGGTGTCACGTTCCTGAGGGGCTGCTTCTGTGCCTGTCTGGCGGTGTCTCAGGCTTCCTGGTGAAGTCACCAGTCACGAGTGTTCTCCCTGGGTGTCTGGCTTGTGACCCTGATGTTAACCTTGACCTTGGCTAGGTCAGTGGTCTGACTCCTCCCCTGGGGCAGGCTTGCCTTGTGATGTGGAGATGGTCTGGTGCTCGGTGGCTTTTCCCTCCCCATCCCTCCCTGTGGGTCAGCAGGGATGCAGCAGGCGTGTGCGTGTGCCTGTCCCCCATTCACACGAGTGTGGACTTGGCATGTGTGTTGTGACCTTGGACGCAGATTGTGTTGGGGGTGGCCAGCGGGAGCCCCGTCTCTGGGGTGTCCTCAGCCGCAGTGAGGACGGGCGGGCACACGGTGGAGGGGGGCCCCATCCCGACCACCTGCCCCGGCAGCGGGGGTCGGATGTCCACGTGCGCTCGCCCAGATCTCTGGAAAGGGGATCCCCTGCCGAGGACGGTCTCCTTAGTGGCCTGGGGTCTGTAGTGCAGGATTCAGGCTGTGCACAGGGTGCTTGGGCCGCTTCTGTGAGCCCCCGTCGGGGTGAGTGTGGGCGTTTGGTGGAACACGGTCATTTGTCCTCCAGTCACTGTTCTGTCCATTTTTGTTCCTGTCTCTATTCTCCTCTAAGTGTGAAGCACGGGCATGGTTTCTACCGGAGCCCGGGCTAAGGTCTGGAGGACGCCGTGGGGCGCAGACCGTGGACCGGTGGGGCGAGCCGAGGGTCGTTGAGGTGGGAGGGCCTGGTCTGCCCGCTGGGCGGTGCGGGCCCCGGGCTGGGACCCCGTGGGGCTTGGGGCGCCAGGTCTGCCCGCTGGGCGCTGCCGGCCCTGGGCTGGGACCTTGTGGGGCTTGGGGGGCTGGGTCTTCCCCAGCTGAGGGAGTCTCCACTGTGCGCAGCCTGGTGGCCTCGTTACCCGGAGCTGCCACGGGATGGATGCCCCTGAGCATCTGGGGAGGACGGTGACCCTCCTGTCATTTGGGGATTCTGTCAGAAAGTTGGACGGTGGTGGGGTCACCCCGCAGGGCCTGCTGTGAGACTGAAAAAGCTGGCTTTGGAGACTCCTGGTGTCCTTGCTCTGGGTGGCACCATCCTGCCAGGAACAGTGTCAGGAAGAGACGTGGGGATGGCAGGTCCAAGAGGGCCACCTGCATGACCTCCAAGCCAAAGGGGCAGGGCGAGACCCGGACACGCTGACCCGCGCTGCTCCGTGCTCCCGGGCGGGGACGGCTCAGGCTGCCGGTGGCCTGTCAGCACGTCAGCACGCACGAGCCCCGGGTTCCTGTGAAGCTCCGGCGGCCCGTGGGGCTCTCGGGGACTGCTGGGACGTGTTCCTAGCAGGAGGCTGCCCAGGGGCCCTCCCCCAAGCCCCTGCAGGTGGCGCCACACGCCTCACGGACACTAAAACCCTGTGACGCGACACTGTGCTTCTCTCCTGACGTCCGTGGACACCGTTCCTTGGGAGTGAGGCTGCCTCCGAGCGGGCGCGCGCACATCCTCACCCGGCCACCTCTTGCCCCTGTAAAAGGCAGCCCTTCCTCCCCCCCGCCCTTGCCCCCTGCTCCAGCTGGGACAGAGTGACTCCTCTGTTACCTGCCCTTCGCTCTGTGTTCTTGAGTCTTAGGTGTGGGGAAGCTGAGGCAGGGAGGGCTGGGCTGCTCAGGCACCAGACCCTGGGCCAGGCTTGCAACTGCCAAAGGAGCCAGGGCCTGGGGCCGCCACCCCAGGACTGTCGCTGGGGTGGGGGTGGGGTCGCAGGCACAGCGTCACACACACATCTGCCGGTGACACCCGTGTCTGTGTCCCCGGAGCCCAGCAGCCTCCCCCGGGCCTCTGGGGAGGGACCGGGCGCACAGGGCCCTGCGGTGGCCCCGCCCCCTTCCAGCTGCTCCTGAAACTGACCTGAGCGTTCTCCCCCAGGAGATGGAAACTCGCGAGAAAACAGCCCGTTTATCAACCATGTGGAGATGGAGCCGGAGAGCTTCTTTGAAGGAAAGAACATGGCGCTTTTTGAGGTGACTTACGCTTCCTTCTGCAGGAAGTGTGAGGGCTGAGGCTTTGGATGGGTCCCGAGACCCTGGGTCTGGTGAGGAGCTGGGGGCCGGGCGGAGGGCCGGCCTCCTGATTGGACAGTGTGTGATCTGGAGCCCCAACCTCTGCTCCTGACCCCAACTGGGGACCTGTTGTGCCGCGTCCGGGGCGGCAAGGCCCGCGTCAGCCCTGTGGGCCCCCGGTGTGGAGCAGGAAACGGCAGTGGGTTCGGGGATCCGGGTACCTAACCCCCAGCGTGGCCCCCACAGGAGGAGATGGACAGCAACCCCATGGTGTCGTCCTTGCTCAACAAGCTGGCCAACTACACCAACCTGAGCCAGGGCGCAGCCGAACACGAGGAGGACGATGACAGCAAGAGGCGGGAGGTCAAGGTGAGCCCCCGCCCTCCCCTCCGCCCCCTGGGACATTCTCTGAGTCCCAGCAAAACACTACTTTTTGTCTTTCTCCTACATGAGGATTTAAATAAGGGCAGAAAGAGGCTGTTTCTCGACCTTCCGCAGCGATCATTTCCTCCAGCTCTTGGCTCTGCCAGTGCTGCCCGAAGGTTCTGTGCTTCAGGGACTGTGAGGCAGGGCAGTGGCCGGGTCAGCAGGACGGAGGTGGCATGGGGCCTGAGCACCTGGCCTCCCATAGAGGGGCCGAGCGTTCTCTGCAGGGTCCCTGCCAGCTGGGTGTGGTCGGTGGGGTCTCCCCTCCCGCCTCTCCCTCCTCTGCGCATCCTGCCCATGGCGCCAGCCCTGCGTGCGCGGGGTCCCTGGTGTTCCTTGTGTCCTGCGTCCACCCTGACCTTGGCTGTCAGGAAGGGCGGCCGCAGAAGGCACCTCTTCCTGTAACCCAGTAGGAAAGATTCTCCAGCTCCCTGACGCTCAGGCACGTTTGCTCTGTGTTTGCCAAGTGCTTGGTCTGGAGTGAGACACGTGGGGCGGGGGGACTGCCTTGCCCAGCCCTGGCCTGGCCGCCCCCCTGGGAGCAGGGCGCAGTGCCCCAGAGGGCCCTCGCCAGCCCTCGGGAGCCCGTGGCAGCCCCGGTCACAGGGGCACCATGGATGCTCTGGGGCTGGGTGCCGTGCTGATGGGTGTTCTGGGCTTCCCCGTGTCCCCTGGGCGCTGCCTGCGGTCTCACAGGCTCTTCTCTGGTCCAGACTTTGGGAACCGCAGGCATTTTCTGTGCAGTCAGCACACGGTGTCCCTGTCCCTCTCTCTGTGTGCTGGAGCTGATGTGACGTCAGCTGCCTTCAGGAACAGGTGCTTTGCTGTGCTGGGCCCGGGTGTGCTTGCTTCCAGAACCTGCCCCCAGGCTGCCCGGCTCGGCCCAGTGTGTCCTGGCCTTCCCCGTGCACGGAAGCACAGCCCTGACCCTCCGCACGGTCTCTGTGGGGATGTAGTCTGAGTGTCCACCTGGCGAACCTGCATGACGGGTGGCTGCCCACGGGCACTGCCCCTGGAGGCACTGGAGCAGGTGCTGTAGGCTGGATTTCGGTCACAGGAGGGACCTGGTCACCCTGTGACCCTCCGCAACCCCCATCACCAGGCGGACATATTCTGGTTGGGATGAATCAGCCGCCCCACTTGGGACTGACCAGGACCTCTGGGTGTGGGGGCTTCCCTTCCCGTCCCGTGACCCAGCAGGCACGGGAGCCCGTCCCCACAGGTCCGGTCTCGGCACCCACCCCCGCCAGGGTAAGGGCTCCGGAGCCCCCGTCTGGCCCGGCTGACCCATCAGAACCTCCTGTAGGAGTGAACAAGAGGCCCTTCCCCAGTGACTCGGGTCCTGCCGGCCGCTGGGTGCAGCACAGCAGACTCCCGCACCAGCTGGGCATCAGCTGGGCACGGCTGCACCCCCCTCCCTGAGCCAGTGCATCCCCAGTTTACACAACCTGAAGGTCCCGGAGTCACTCTGCCTGCCTCGTGGGCACCCGAGGGGGCACACAGAAGTCAGGCACCCGCTGGTGGGCAGGCGCAGGCCCTGGTTAGGAGGGAGCTCAGTGCCCTGGGCATTAAGACGCCCACGCACTCGGGGGTGCCCTCCGGATTGTGCCCAGGGTTGTAGGGTCCCACGGGCTCTATGGTCCTGCCCCTTCCAGGCTTTTGGGGGTAGGCGTTCTGTGTGGAGACCTTTGGTCCACAGGGCCCAGCGGCCTCCTGAGTGAGTGCAGCCGCTGCCCGTGGGGGGCCCTTCTCGGGGCGCTGAGCCCGGAGAACTACCTCCGGGCCCTTGACTGCAGCCTATTTGCATTCACAGGAAATGACTTCAAAGCAAATCTTGCCCAGTTTTTTGCTTGCTTGCTCACTTTTAATTCACCTGACGTGAGCCATTTCTCCTGTTGAACATCATCTTGCCTTTTAGGGCAGCATTTCAGTCTCAGTCTCAGTGAGCCAGCTGACAGTGGCATCATGCTGCCCGTCACACGATGGGCTGGGACCCTGGCATTGTCTGCCCGGCCGATGTGCTGAGCCACGGGGGCGTCCAGACGTCAGGTGCCTCCCAGCTGCTGGGCTCAGGCGTGTCCTGTCTGACCCTCGTCCGGCAGGTTCATGGCTCCATGGGTCCATGGGACTTGGCCTTCCAGTGTCTCTTGTGTGTTAGGGAACTGCAGTGGATCCTCCTCTGGTGTCCGTGAGTGCCTGGGCCTCCTGGACAGGCTGCCACCCTGCTCCCCGGTGGCGACGTGGTCCTCCCGGGAGGCCTGGCTTCCTCTGACCCCGCAGGGCTGTGCAGCCAGAGCATGTAGCCCCGTGGCTTCCCTCCCTTGTTCTTCTGTCCCGGGGTTCCTGGGGCAGGGCCGTGGGTCTGGATGCCTGCAGGTGCCGGTCCAGCCTGCCCAGAACAGGAACTGCTATGCTTGCTTTCAGAGCCCGCGCATGGGCACCTTCATTGGCGTCTACCTGCCCTGCCTCCAGAACATTCTCGGCGTGATCCTCTTCTTGCGCCTGACGTGGATTGTGGGGGCAGCTGGCGTCCTGGAGTCCTTCCTCATCGTGTTCATGTGCTGCACCTGCGTGAGTGACTGCAGGTCCCTGGGCGAGTGGCGTGTGGACATCAGGGACCCATCCTCGTGGATGGCCGGGGGCTCTCCAGGGGCGCTGTGCCCAGACCCCGGGACTCGTGCCCAAGGGGAGTCGAGCCATGTGGGGCTGGTGGGCCAAGACCGGGCTAATGGTGAGCCAGGGGGATTCCTGTGCTCACGTCTGTGGAAGGACTCGGGGGCGCGCGACCTGGTGGCCGAGGGCTTTTGCAGGGTGCTGTCACCACTCATGAGGGTCCTGCATTTTGACAAGGTCCCTTCCAGTTTCAAAGGCCCTGGGCCCCTTGTGTGAAGGAAGGGCCACACCAGTCAGTGACTTGCTCAGCCCCAGCCCCCGGTTCCCTGACCGCCTCACCCCGTGCACCTGCGTCCAGTCTGCACCCACCACATGAAGCGTCCGTCTCACTGCCGGGGGTCTGCCGTGGCCTCTGTGTCCTGGGCACCTGCTCCCACAGCCCCAGCCTGTCCTGCCTTGCTGTCACTGCAGGGACCGTAACCGGCTGTTCGATCCCCCAGCGTCCCCTGGAGCCCTCTGGCTACAATTCAGACAACCAAGCGAGACTCCCTTGACCTAGCCCCCTAGGGACCTGCCTGTGCCCCCCGTGGCTTTGCAGGCTGTGTTGTGGCTAAACGGTGTCCCCTTCCTCCTGTGACATTGCTTTCAGTTGAGAAACCTGGAAAGTATCTGGAGTGATTGCCACAAAACATATAACCCAGGAATAAGAGGGGGCCTTCCTCAAGCAGGAAGTGTGCCCGGCAGGACACTTCCCCCCCCCCTCCCCAGGGCAGGTGGACACCCGGATGGGGTCTCCACACTCCAGGGCAGATGGGGTCCTGCGTCAGATATTTCTGAGGCAGCTCAGCCCTGGGGGTGAGTGGGAGACGAGAGGAGCATCCCGGAGCCGTGGGGCTGCCCGTCCAGCAGCCCTTTTGTGCTTGGGCCGGTGCGGCTCCCAACACATTCTCTCTTTTGAGCGGGTGGCCCCTGTCTTTGCAGACGATGCTGACCGCCATCTCCATGAGCGCCATCGCCACCAACGGTGTGGTCCCAGGTAAGGCGCCAGGCAGGCCGAGTCGGGGGGCCGTCCTCGCTTGGCATCTGGCCCACAGACACACCGAGAGCTGGTGTCCTGGTGTCCCCCAAGGGCACCAAGGCAGGGATCCTGTGCACACTTGGCCCCCAGCACCTGGCCTGGCACCCAGGCCTGCTGTGAAATCGGGCTTCTCTGGGTGGGACCCCACGGGAACACCTCCCCGATTCTCTGTGACATCGGGCCTCTCCAGGTGGGACCCCACAGGAGCACCTCCCCGATTCTCTGTGACATCGGGCCTCTCCGGCGGGTGGGACCCCACGGGAACACTCCCCGGTTCTGTGAAATCTCGCCCTCATCCTCGGGTCGGAGGTGCTGGTGTTTTGTGAGCTGATTCTTGCCTTTAGTTCTGAAGTTAATTTCCCCCAGGCCCTTATTCCCGTTCTAAACCAAGTCAGTCCTGAGGCTGAACTGAGTGCTGCAGCGGGCAGTCCCTGCCTCGGGCACCGTCTGACCGGTGCTGGCGGCCGGGAAACTGAAGGGGCTCCTGTCTGTTGGGGGACATGCCTTGGCCTTGGAGCCCTGGAGTCATGGCTGTTCACAGTGACGGTCCCTGGGCCGATGGGGGGGGCGGTGAGCTCCGGGCAAGGAGGACAGGGAGGGGACGGTGTGCTGCGTGACACCCCATCTCCGGGTCGTGGGGAGGCGGCCCAGAGCCTCCCTGGGGCAGCGGCGGTGTAGGCAGTGCAGACCCAGGGGCCTGCTGGCTGGACCGCCTGGCGTGGGGTCCAGAGTCAGCTATGGCGTCGCTGTGCTCTGGTGCAGGACGGTGCTGGCATGGCCCCAGGCTTCCTTGGCCTTTTGGGTCTGAATGCACAGAACTGGGGTGTTGGGCGCGCCGTCAGCAGCGTGGTGAACGGGCCCTAACCTGGTTCTTGCTCGGTTTGCAGCCGGCGGCTCCTACTACATGATCTCGAGGTCTCTGGGCCCTGAGTTCGGAGGGGCCGTGGGCCTCTGCTTCTACCTGGGCACCACCTTCGCCGGGGCCATGTATATCCTGGGGACCATTGAGATCTTTTTGGTAAGTCCTCTGTTTTGGGCTGGTTTTCCAGACCCGGAGGAGCCCATCCCGAGGCACACAGTGCCCCTCAGCCGGCCCCTCACCCTGTGGTTCTGACGCTGCCTCCCTGGGCTCTCGAAGGCTGGCTGTGTTCGTGTCCTCAGAGCCCACGCGGCTGTGACCCAGCGTCCCTGGTGGCTGCCCGGCGGGCGGGCCCCAGCATTCCTGCCCGGTTCGTGGGCTTGCTGGGGTTCTGGCCTTCAGGGCCTCAGCTGTTGGAGGACGCAGGGCCGTGAGGAGAGCGCTCCTGGGCCAGGAACCCGCCCCTCCTACTGCCCCACTCGGTGTGCGCTGCGTGTGCCCGGAGGGGCCTCCCAGACCGTGTCCTCGCCCTCGGGTGGTCGGCCCAGCGGCCCCGGCCCTGCGGTCTGGGCTGGGGGTGCCCCCCAAGGGCCAGCCTCCACGACCCCGATCCTGGGGCAGCACCTCTGTGTGCCTTTCATCTCTGTTCTCCCAAGGGCCCACCGTGAATGGGTGCTGGTGGGCTGGAGGCTCCAGTGGGGGAGGGAGCCCAGTGCCAGGCCCCACCGATGAAGATGCCTCCCCCGTGGGGCCGTCTTCAGGCAGGGGTGGTCGGCGGCCCTCCTTGACCCCCTTGCCCCATGCCCCGCAGACCTACATCTCCCCCAGCGCGGCCATCATCCAGGCAGAGGCGGCGGGCGGTGAGGCCGTGGCCATGCTGCACAACATGCGTGTGTACGGGACCTGCACGCTGCTGCTCATGGCCATGGTGGTCTTCGTGGGCGTCAAGTACGTCAACAAGCTGGCCCTGGTGTTCCTGGCCTGCGTGGTGCTGTCCATCCTCGCCATCTACGCCGGTGTCATCAAGTCTGCCTTTGACCCGCCAGACATCCCGTGAGTCCCGTTCCTGCAAACCTGCAGTGCCCGTGGCCGTGTGGGCGGGGTTGGGATGAGCCCTCGGGACACTCCGACATCATCTGCCAGGACGAGACGGGTCTGGCGAAGGTCAGGGTGTGCAGGGTGCTGGTGGCCCGAGGACAGTCAGGCGTCACTGAGCTCCCGGGGTGACCTGTCCTCAGTGTTCCCTGCGCCCGCTCCCCTGGTCCTCACAGAAGCCCCCACATGCGTTCCCTTCTTGTCCTTCTCTGGATGCAATGCCAAGTCCCAAGGTCACGGCCAGTTGAGCGAGCTGCAGTGTCTGGTGCTGATGTCGGGCCGGTCAGATGGGCCCAGCACCCAGAGAGGGCTGGTCTCGGAGGAGCCTGATTGGGTGGGTGGCCGCTAGCGCCGAGCTCCCCAGCGCCCCCACGTGGAGGAAGTGCCCGTGTGAGACGCCCCAGGGTGGGCCGTGCGTCCATACCACGCTGTGAGGCGTCTGTGACCTGGGGCTGCCGGGGTCCCTTTTCAACCCCCATCCCTCCCGGCTCACGTGGCGTTCCCATCATGCAAAGTGGAGCGTCAGGAGCGATTTAGCGGCCCCTGAGCCTGGTCGCCCGAGAAAGGCAGTCGTAGTTTCAGAAGCGGCCCCCAGCTTCCTCACGCCCGGCGCCCTCCCCAGGGTCTGCCTGCTGGGGAACCGCACCTTGGCGAGACGCGGCTTTGACATCTGCGCCAAGGTCCACGCCGCAGACAACGGCACGACGCCCACGGCGCTCTGGGGCCTCTTCTGCAACAGCTCCATGCCCAACGCCACCTGTGACGAGTACTTCGCCCAGAACAACGTCACGGAGATCCAGGGTATCCCCGGCGTGGTCAGTGGCGTCCTCCTGGGTGAGTGTCCCCGTGTTCCTGGTGGTGCCACGGCCGACCTGCCAGGCGGCTGTCTGTCCTCCCCAGAGCTGCTGTCACCACACAGGGCCTGAAGCCCGCAGGTCAATAGATTCTGTGTTTCCAGGAGTGTGCCCCTAGGTGCACGGGAACTTTCCGGGTTCACCGCAGAACTCATAGGGCCTTTCCGTTTCTGTTCTTTGGGGAGGACAGACCGCGTCTTCCTGTGAAGTTGGAGCTCTTGGGAGCTTGGGAAGCCTTTGCCACCAGCCGTGTCTGCTGGGGCCTCCCTGAGTCAGGACCCCTGGCTGAAGTTTCCGGAATGCTGTTACTGGTCTGTTGTTGCCACAGATAACCTGTGGAGCGCGTATGCAGACAAGGGGGCGTTTGTGGAGAGGAAGGGCACGCCGTCGGTCCCCGTGCCGGAGGAGACCGGAGCCAGCGGCCTGCCCTACGTCCTCACGGACATCATGACCTGCTTCACCATGCTGGTCGGCATCTACTTCCCATCAGTGACGGGTGAGGCCTCCACCGCACACACGGCCCTGCACCCCTCACTCTGTGTTTGGCCCAAGACACAAGCCGCAGGGTCTCTGCTCCCATGTGCGGTGTTGGGGTGCAGGAAGCGGCTTTGTCCCGTGCTCTCCTGAGAGGCTGGAGCACTCAGAGGGACCGTGACGCGGTGGCCCGGAGTGGACACCCTTGCATCCACGCCGGCGCCTCCTCCCTGCACGTGTGCACACGCACTCCCTGCGGGGACACCCCTCGGCCGCTGCGTGTGCAGCGGGAGCCCGGCCCCGGCTGCCTGGGCGGCCTGCAGCTGACGCATGTGTGCCCGCCTGTCTGGCGCCGGCTGGGAGCAGGGTGGGGGTCCGAGCGCTTCTCTCTGCTCCCACCTCCCTGTGGGTCGGGGCCGGGGGCCCGCGTGGTCAACTGTGTGTGCCCTCATGGCCCTTTGTAGGTATCATGGCAGGCTCGAACCGGTCTGGGGACCTCAGGGACGCCCAGAAGTCCATCCCCACGGGGACCATTTTGGCCATCGTGACGACGTCTTTTATCTGTATCCTTGGAAGGGCCGAGGTCGGGGAGACACGGGCCCCACTCGAGGGTGTTGAGGCCCGGCCGCTGGGGTGGGCTTCCCGGGCCCCGCGAGTTCTGGCCGTCACCCCTGAGACGGAGCCGGGCCGGCGTGACACCGACCTGCACGGCCGGTTCCGGCACGAGTCGTCCGTAAACTGCACGTACCACCCGTGCCATCCCGGGTAACGTGTCACTAACGTGTAGCTGCTCCCTGCTGAGCGAGCCGGGTGCCCTGCCTGGCCCCCATGGTGGTCACACATCAGGCTGTGCGCAGCTGACTCACCTGGCGGGTGGGGCAGTGAGGAAGGTGCCCTGAGGGCCACTGGGCCGGGGCAGGGTCGGGCAGGCCTGCCTGCAGCCAGGGCCCCGCGGCCAGCGTGTGTGGCCCTCACGCTGGCCCTCCGCTTCCTTGACGCGAGACACAGACCTGTCCTGCATCGTGCTCTTCGGGGCCTGCATCGAGGGAGTGATCCTGCGAGACAAGTGCGTTGGCTTCCGCGGCAGCTTCTCGAGCTGCTTGTTTCCTTATCGCTGGCCCTGTGTTGGCCGAGGGGCCTTCCCGCAGGATGTCAGGCCTCGAGCGATGGGCAGGAAGTCCCGTGGCCCCTGTGTGGCCCGATGTGTCCATCCTCTCCTGCTGCAGCCTGGAGAGGGGGCCCACGGGGCGGCCCCTGACCCCTGGAGAGCTCCCGGGCTCCTGTGCGGTCCCTGCCCCCGAGGCCGCGGGTGACGGGTGGCTTCCCCGCTCCTAAGAAAGGGCGCCGGGCGGGGGCGACCTCATGCCCGCTCAGGACGTGTCTGAGAGCCCTCCCGCCCCTGGCCCGCAGGTTTGGGGAGGCCCTGCAGGGGAAGCTGGTCATCGGCATGCTGGCCTGGCCGTCCCCCTGGGTCATCGTCATCGGCTCCTTCTTCTCCACCTGCGGTGCGGGTCTGCAGAGCCTCACGGGCGCACCGCGGCTGCTGCAGGCCATCGCCCGCGACGGCATCGTCCCCTTCCTGCGGGTGAGCTGGGCCGCTGCCCCTCTGAGGGCCAGTCTGCGAGGGTCCTTTAGGGTCTGCCCCCGGAGCAGGACCTGCACTGTCCCAGACCGTGGGCCCCAGGGACCCCCACTGGTCTGGCAGCCTTGCCCCTGGAGGTCACTGATGTGGGAGCAGTGAGGGGCACCCACCTCCTTGAGGGGGTGGCGTCTGTCCTGGGGGGGGGCACCTGTCCTGTGGGGGGCGTCTGTCCTGTGGGAGGGTGGGTCCTGGTGGGGTCTGTCCTGTAGGGGGAGCTGTCCTCCACTTAGGGTGGAAGCTTTCTGGAACTCAGGGTTCACATCTCAGTGTCCTGGGGCCACCCTACCACGGGCTCCGGGCTGGGGGCTCAGACAGCCTGAGGGGACGCGTGGTCACTGTCTTCCTCGAGCCCTCCCATGGTGTCCCTGCACCTGCGTCTTCATCTCTTCTTGGGAGGACACCAGCGGGATCGGGGCCGCCCCAGTGGCCCTGGTCCCTGTGAAGCTCACGCCGCCAACCACGTCCCCTCCTGGGGGCTGGGTGTCTGTCCTGGACGCAGCTGGAGAGGGCACAGGCCCTGCTGTGCCTCTGTCACACCCCTGAGGCCCTCTGGAGCTGCACGTGAGAACACGGGCTTCTCACCAAGACACCAGGCACCCCCGCGGCCCCTGCCACCTCTCAGCAGCCCCCCTGCCCTTTCCTGCAGGTGTTTGGTCACGGGAAGTCCAACGGGGAGCCCACATGGGCCCTGCTGCTCACGGCCCTCATCTGCGAGACTGGCATCCTCATTGCCTCCCTGGACAGCGTGGCCCCCATCCTCTCCATGTGAGCGGGGGTGGGGGGGTGGGGGCGGGCTGTGGAGACGTGGCCGCCACCCGTCACCTGCATGTCCCTGCTCTCGGGGCTGGCCTTCTGCTCAGGGGACGACGGACGCGTGTGGTCACTGGGTCGGTGCTGCGGACAAGAGGGGGCGGGGCGACCCACCCTCCCCCCGGGGGACAGCGTCTCCCTGGGCGCAGGCGGGCCAGGCCCCTGCCAGACGGGCGGCGTGTCAGCCGGGACCCTCTCCCCCCGTGCCGTTTGCCCCCAGGTTCTTCCTCATGTGCTACCTGTTCGTGAACCTGGCGTGTGCCGTGCAGACCCTGCTGCGGACGCCCAACTGGCGCCCCCGGTTCAAGTACTACCACTGGTGAGGCTGGTGGGTGGCGCGGCACGCGGTCCCCACCAGGGGTTGGCCTCCGTGTCCCTGGACCCAGAGCGTTTGCTCAGACCTCGTGCTGCCTGCATGCATGGCGGACGCGTGAAGCCCACGGTACTCTGTGCCCTGCGGGTGCTTTAGTGCCCTGGGGGCGAGGCAGGCGTCCGGGTGGGCACGGAGCCAGGGCTGTCTCGGCCCCCAAGAGGGGTCAGTGGCGGGGACCCGATCTCAGGGCATCATTGCTGCTTTCTCACGGTGGCTGGGAAGGATCTTCGCGGCGGGACCTGTGAGGTGTCGGGTTGGGCCGTGGGCAGCCACGTGAGGTGTGCGTCCCCCCAGGGCGCTGTCCTTCCTGGGCATGAGCCTGTGCCTTGCCCTGATGTTCATCTGCTCCTGGTACTACGCCCTGTCCGCCATGCTGGTCGCCGGCTGCATCTACAAGTACATCGAGTACCGCGGGTAAGCGGCGGTGCCCGGGCACAGGCGGAGGCCCGCTCTGGCCGTGAGGCCTTCTTACTGTGATTTCTGAGAACCTTGAAGTCCATCCGGTGACAGCGCTGGTGTGTGACGGGCCCTGCGTCCCACAGCGTCTGCGCCTCCCCCGGGGTGTTTCTCTAGGGCGCCTGGCCTCTCTGGGGGTGGGGTCGCGGCTGCTGCCCACCAGGCCCGCTCTTTCTGGGGGGTTTAGCAGGAGTTTTGGGGGCTGTGACCATGTTCGGGAGGGCCAGGCTGTGTTCACCAGTGTCCACTCCACACACACAGCCGCGCCCCCAACTCCCATGTCCCGCCCTCGGCAGGACCCCACGGTGGCTCCTCAGGGAGGCCGCCCCAGGGGCCTGAGGCCCTGGGGTCCCTTCCCTTGGTCCTGACCGCTGCCCTTTCGTCCCAGGGCCGAGAAGGAGTGGGGTGACGGCATCAGGGGGCTGTCTCTGAACGCTGCCCGGTACGCCCTGCTGCGTGTGGAGCACGGCCCGCCCCACACCAAGAACTGGAGGTGAGCGCCCCGGCTCCCCCCGAGGTGGCCTCACACCCTCTGAACCCCTGAAGCGCGGTCTGTAACGTCACACTTCAGAGAAATTTGCTCCTTCCCTTAAGGGAGCGGTTGTCTCAGAAGCTTCCAGTGCCAGCCCATGCCGGTTGGCTGTGTTGTGGTCAGCATGTCTCTGGGCGCTAGGCCGACCCAGGTCGCGCGGTGGGTGGGGAGCGGGGCAAGCCGGCCGCTCGTCTCCCTGCTGCTGGGAGGACGGAGGAGGCAGGTGGCGGCCTCAGCTGCCCCGGGAGCCCCGCGGGGTGACGGCTGCCTCCGCCGCAGGCCGCAGGTGCTGGTCATGCTGAGCCTGGATGAGGAGCAGTGCGTGAAGCACCCTCGCCTGCTGTCCCTCACCACCCAGCTCAAGGCCGGCAAGGGCCTGACCATCGTGGGCGCCGTGCTGGAGGGCACCTACCTGGACAAGCACGTGGAGGCCCAGCGGGCCGAGGAGGTGGGTGGCGCTCGGGGGGCAGGCGGAGGGGGCAGGCCCGCCGTGTCCCGCCTGGGCATCGCGGGAAGGGCAGAGCGCCGTGTCTCTGGTTTCAGGATGGTGGGTTCTAGGACTGGGCCGAGCAGGGTAGAAGCTTCTGTAGGAGCGTGATGGGGACGGGCCCCTGCTTGTGTGGAGGCTCTGCCAGCCAGGGGCTCGGGCGGGAGGGGACGCGGCCTCGGCCTGTGTGGAGACGGCCTGGTGCCCGGGTGTTTCCAGACACAACACTTCTGTGTCCGTGTCGATGTCTGTGTCTGTGTCCGGGAGCCCCCTCCCCCGTGTGTGGGCAGGTGGGTGTCCCCGTGTCCGGGAGCCCCCTCCCCCGTGTCTGGGCAGGTGGGTGTCCCCGTGTCCGGGAGCCCCCTCCCCCGTGTGTGGGCAGGTGGGTGTCCCCGTGTCCGGGAGCCCCCTCCCCCGTGTCTGGGCAGGTGGGTGGCCCCGTGTCCGGGAGCCCCCTCCCCCGTCTGGGCAGGTGGGTGTCCCCGTGTCCGGGAGCGGTCACGCTGCTGCCATGAGCCTGAACCGGGGTTGTATCCAGGGGTCCGTTCAGATTCAGAGCAGTGGGGTGGGGTTGCAGGGTGGCAGCCTCCCAGCTGGACAATTAGCGCTGTGCCCTCAGGGGTCTGCGGGCACAGCCGGGTTGGGAGGGCAGCGGGTGCGCTGGGGACTCTCCCTTCCCCCTGAGCCATCAGGCCTCCTCTTTCAGGGGAGCCTCCGCCCACGGGCTCAGGCTCAGCGGTTGCAGCCGCCTGGGTGGGTAGGTCGTCCCTGTCTGGCCAGGGCTCTGCTCTCTGGACCGCCATCTGTGCGTGGCGACAGGAGCTCCTGCCTAGACCCGAGGCGCAGCGGGAGCAGCCCTCTCGTAAATTCTGATGTAGCTCAAGTGCCCATGGTCTCTGGGAACCGAGGGGGAGCTGGGTGCTTGCGACCTGGCCCTGCGAGGGAGGTGGGAGTCCACGAGCCAGGGCCCGGGGGGTGTCCGGACACCACTGTCCGCATCTGACACGTGTGGCTCTGTCCTCTGTTGACTGAGGCAGTCCTGCAGAAAGTGTCACACGCTCTTACGTCGTAAAAGGTCAGTCTTCTGTTCTGGAAGAGTGCGTGTCTGACGGCCTCGTGGGAGGGTTGAGATTTCTGTTCTGTGGCATGGCCCTCCCGTCTTGTGCGATGAGGGGCCTCTGATGTTCCTTGGACAGGAGCCCTGTCATGGCGAGGGGTCTGTGGGCAGGTCTTTTCCCCGAGGGGTTGTTCCACGGGGGAGCGCGTGGAGTCGGAGCCTCCCTGGCAGCGTGGACTCCAGGGCTCCGGGCCGAGCGCTGGTTTTCTGGTCTACTGGGCGGTCTGCGTGCTCCATGTGCTGGTGGCCCGGCTCCGTCACTGCCCTGGTGGCACAGCTGGGTGTCACCCCAGATGGACGGCAGATACGGGGCTCAGGGGCATGGTGTTCCCGAGGGGAGGGCCGCCAGCTGAGCGGCTGGTGGACAGTGGGCTGTCTCAGGACGAGGGTTCTGGCGTGGGCACCGAGCATCCCCTGCCCTGTGCCGTGTCTCTGCTCATGGAGCCCGAGGCAGCGGGCCTGGTTGGTCCCGCTGGGGCGCACGGCCGGCCGGGATGTGGGGAGGGGTGAGGCCCCGCTGCTCCCTGGAGCGCGGATGCCCTTGACCGGCCGTGGCCATGTGGTCGGCCCCTCACGGGTCCCCCACGTGTCTCCCAGAACATCCGGGCGCTGATGAGCACAGAGAAGACCAAGGGCTTCTGCCAGCTGGTGGTGTCCTCCAACCTGCGCGATGGCATGTCCCACCTGATCCAGGCAGCCGGCCTGGGGGGCATGAAGCACAACACGGTGCTCATGGCCTGGCCCGAGTCCTGGAAGCGGGAGGACAACACCTTCTCCTGGAAGAACTTCGTCGGTGGGTCCCGGGCCCCCGCGTGGCTCCCGACGGCCCCGGCCGTGCGCCCCGGGGAACAACGCCTCCCCGGGAAACCTCGCTCGTGGCTCCGTGCCCGCCCTGCCCCCGCAGGCTCCTCCGGCCGTGCCCAGGGGAGTGAGGGCTGCCAGTCTCCCTCGCTCAGGGCGGGGGCTTCCCAGGGGTCTTGCCGCGACCCACCGCCACCTCTCCACAGAGACCGTCCGAGACACCACGGCGGCACAGCAGGCCCTGCTGGTGGCCAAGAATGTGGACCTGTTCCCGCAAAGCCAGGAGCGATTCAGCGATGGGGACATCGACGTGTGGTGGGTCGTGCACGACGGGGGCCTGCTCATGCTGCTGCCCTTCCTGCTGCGGCAGCACAAGGTGGGGGCGGGGCCCGCGGCGGGGGTGGGAGGGGGCTCGGGTCCTGGGGCGGGG
>NC_043705.1:147277946-147298637 GCF_006229205.1 Suricata suricatta
GGGGGGCCCGGGTCCTGTGATCGGGGCAGGGGCGGGGGGCTCGGGTCCTGTGGTGGGGGCGGGGGACCCAGGTCCTGGGGTGGGGGCGGGAGGGGGCTCGGGTCCTGTGGTGAGGGTGGGGGGTCCAGGTCCTGTGATCAGGGCAGGGGCGGGGGACCCAGGTCCTGGGGTGGGGGCGGGGGCGCGAGGCTCGGGTCCTGGGGTGGCGGAGGGGGCAGGGTCCCCAGCCCGAGTGCAGGTGCAGATGCCCCCTGACCCCCGCCCCCGCCCCCGCCCCAGGTGTGGAGGAAGTGCCGCATGCGCATCTTCACGGTGGCCCAGGTGGACGACAACAGCATCCAGATGAAGAAGGACCTGCAGGTGTTCCTGTACCACCTGCGCATCAGCGCCGAGGTGGAGGTGGTTGAGATGGTGAGGCGTGCGGGCTGCTGGCAGCCCCGCCGAGGCCACGTGGTGCCAGGTTGGGGGAGTGTCCGCCCACCTGTCGGGGCTGAGGGCTGGCCTGCACTTGGCGCCTGGGCCTCGACTCCGATGGTTCCGAGGACACATTCTCTGTTGTGGAGACTGAGCTCCGTTTAGAGTCTAGGGGTTTATGGCAGGGGGACCCAGGAGTGATGTGCCCTGCTCAGTGTGTCCTGTAAGCCGGATGTGACACCCAGCCTGTCACAGGTTGTGAACCTGGGGTCCAGGCCCCTGGGCTGTGAAGCCCCAGCGCTCCTGCCTCCAGGGTCCCTGGAGCTGTGGGGGCATTCTCGTGCCCCTGGGATCTCCCCATGCAGCACGGCCCCAGCGGGCTGGTGGGGGTGGAGAACAGGGCTCAGGCCCTCGGGGGGCAGAGGAGGCGGTGTGTGCCCAACACGGACCCCTCCCGCGGCAGGCGGGAGGACCCGGGTCACCCACCGAGAGAGGCTGGAGAAGATCCCAGCCCCAAGGTGAGCAGGTGAGCTCCCGGCTCACCTGCCGCGGAAACGGCTCCTGTTGGCTGTGGTCTCGACTTTGCGCAGGACGTGCTGTGAGCTCGGCGTAGGTTCCGGTCAGAGACCGCGCTGTGTGTCCGTGAGCAGACGTGTGTTTAGTTGTGGTGGCTGCCCTCTCCCACACGTGGTCACAGTGCGGTCACAACGCGGTCATGCTCCTGCACGTGGGCCCACGTGAAGCACGCACCCCATCTGGGGCTCCCGTTCACTTCTCCGCCTGGGCGCCCCCTAGGTGGAAAACGACATCTCGGCGTTCACGTATGAGAAGACGCTCATGATGGAGCAGAGGTCCCAGATGCTGAAGCAGATGCAGCTGTCCAAGACGGAGCGGGAGAGAGAGGTGCGTGTGCGGCGCCCCCACTCGGCCAGCAGGACCAAGCCATGGTGGTCCCTGGAGCCACGCGCCCCCAAGCCGGGTTCTCTGGACAGGCAGTGGCACAATTCTGCCTCTGCCCCTCTCCCTACACTGTCCCAGGTGTGAGGGCCTGAGCCCTATGGGGCCCCTGCGGCGCCCGCCCCCCACACACACGGGGCTGCTAAGGGCCAGCGTCCGCCGTATCGAGCGCAGACTCCTGGGTACAAACGTCCCCTCGTCCTGGGCTTTTCTCCATGGCCTTCAGAGCCAGGGCAGGCAGCGGAGGGGGAGGAGGGGAGGAGTTTGGTCTGGAAGCCGGGGGTGGGGTGGCATTGGGCCCCTTGGAAGGAGGGCCAGTCCCGGGTCCCAGCTTCTCTTCTGTGCGCGTCTCCTCCCGGGAGAGTTTGGAGACCTTCCTGTTGGTGCCCGCTCCCCGCAGGCTCAGCTCATCCATGATAGGAACACCGCGTCCCGTTCTGGAGTGGCCACCAGGGCCCAGGCCCCAGCCCCGCTGGACAAAGTGCAGATGACCTGGACCAAGGAGAAGCTGATCGCCGAGAAGCTTAAGAACAAGGAGCCAGGCATGTCTGGATTCAAAGACCTCTTCAGCCTGAAGCCGTGAGTGTGGCCTGCGGGCTCTCTGGTGGCAGGGCCTGGCTGTCACATCGCTGTGGGTGCATGCTTTCGGCCGGTCGGGCCCGAGGCCACAGTCTGCTCTCGGGGCCTGTTTGCCAGATCCAGGATCGCAGCAGCCAGGGGTCAGCGCCCTTAGGGGTCTGGGGGCTCCCAGCTCTGACCCCACCGATCGTGCAGGCTGCCTGCTGGCGGCACCGGGCCGAGAGCCCCCAGGGCGGGCACAGGTGCCCGAGGGGGGTGTGGCGTGGCTCCCGGGAGGTGCACCCCAGGGGTGTTCAGTGAGGACCCACCTCACTGTTGTGGGAAAGGGCGTGGGGGTCGGACCCTGCTCTGGAGAAGGACTAGGTAAGCTGGGGAAGGGCAGCGGGTGTGCCCACGACTGTTTAAAAGTGTCTGTCGTGCCCACTCTCGAAGTAACAATTAACTTATTCTTTGTGTTTTCTCTTCTGTGTAGAGAATGGGGAAATCTGTAAGTGCTCGCGTTTTATTTAGGATGCTTTCTAGACCTGTTTTCTCGCATGCTTGGCACGCGCTGCTCATGAACTGTGCACGTGTGCAGATGTGTGTGTGTGTCTGTGTGTGCATGGCCATCACGGCCCTGCATGTGTGCGTGCGCGTGCATGGCCCCAAGTGTGCGTGTGCACTTGTGTATGGCCCTGAGCGTGTGTTCATGCACAGTGCTGCACATGTGTGCCTTCCTAACCCTACGTGTGTGCATGCATGGCCCCAAGTGTGTGTGCGTACATGGCCATGCACAGCCCTATGGGCGTGAGTGTGTGCACGTATGCTTGTGCACACCCCTGCGTGTGAGTGCACACACATGCGCGCACGACTCCCGGTGTGTGTACATGCATGGCCCTGCGTGTACACATGTCCACACGCAGGCGTCTGCCTGCTCTGGCCATGGCTTTCAGTGGTTTCCTACTGAACTTGCTCCTGTCTGTGCAGAGTGGCTCAGAGCACAGAGCCGTGAGGTCCTTTACCCTGCGGGGGCTGAGGGGGGGGAGGGGGAGGGGGCTGGCCCTGAGCTGGGGGGGGCTGGCCCTGAGCTGGGGGAGGGCTGGCCGGCTGGCCTGCGCTGGGGGGGGGGGGGCTGGCCTGAGCTGGGGGGGGCTGGCCTTGAGCTGGAGCAGAGAGAAGCAGGTGCTTTGGTAGCTGTTGGTTAATCCGTCCACACCCTGGAGGCTGAGCATTCGGATTCTGCTCTGTAGGGAGTTACCTCATCCCACTTGGCAGCCTTGGGTGCTTTTCACCCTAGGAAGCTGCCGGCCTCGGCACGAAGAGGGGTGTGGACAGATCCTGTGTGAGCTCCAGTGCTGGGGGCCAACTGGACGGGCAGGAGGGGGACCTTCCCTGAGGTCGCTGCACGTCCCCCTGACCCCCATGCCTGCGGCGTGTCCCTGTGGATACGGCTTCCCCGGGGGGTGATCTAGAGGCCGGCGGCCCCGGAACCCTGTGTGTCACACACGCAGGACACAAGCAGGCATCGCTCTGGGAATCTGCAGGGCAGGGCAGGACAGGGACACGGAGACCCTGTGGCATCTGCTCTATTCTTCTGTGTGCCAGACACACACAGGACTAACTAGCGTTTCCCTCCTAAAATGCTATGTCAGATGTGGGCCTGCTGATCCTGTGCCCAGGAAGCCACAGGGCTGAGGCCAGGAGGCGGGGAGGCCAGCACAGGTGGCACGGGGCTGACGAAGCATGGCGTCCCGGGGGCCGGTGCAGGTGCAGGTCTGCCTCCATGTGTGTCCATTGTCCTGGCTGTGTGCCCACCAGGAGCTGAGGGACCGGAGCCCCCACTTTGCTACGGGCGCCCCGCCGCCCCACACTCTGGGCTGGGCTCAGCACGCCTACAGCAAGGGTCCTCGCTTTGTGGACTCGCCGCCCACTGCAGGGAACAGACAGCTCTCGGTTGGCTTCCTGTCCCTGCTCCGTGCCTCTTTGACCTCTACGAGGCATGTCGCCCTGGAGCCAAGGGCCCTTCCAGCCAGACCCAAGCCTCTGATTTTAAGATTATATGTGTTTTCAAAACTTTTAGCTGTAAGAGACCCTCTAATGTCACACACGCTCATTTCTGGATTCGTCGTCCCCAAACACTGGTGATTGTGGTCTGTCCGGGCAGCTAATGCAGGGCTCTGGTGATGGGAGGCCCTGACTGTGGCCCGGACGGAGCGCCAGCATGTAATTTTATCAGGCGAAACTGCAGAGAAAGAGGGGGCCCGGCTCCCTGCTTCCTGCTGGGAATTGGGGGTTGTGATGGCGTTTATTCCGCTGGAGGCTGGCTGATGAAAGCTGTGTCCTGGACACCACTCCCGTGGGCCTCTCGCTGACCCATTGTGGGGGCCCTGTCTGTCCCTGTTGCGTCTGGGGCACGTCAACCTGCTCCCAGAGGGGCTGCCTGCGGGTTCTGTCCTGTGGGGGACCCGGGCTTGGAGGGAGACAGGCGTCACAGAGGCAGGAGGGACATGGTGTGGGGTGAGGGGTGCCCCACAGCCCCTGGCGCATGTGGGTGACCGCGGATGAGGCCCTGCAGGTGCTTGAGCTCCAGAGAGTGTGTGTGGGCAGGGGGCTGCAGGGACTCTCCCCGGGGGCCATCACAGCCAGCGGGCGCTCTGTCCTCGCCCTGGAGCCCCAGCCCCAAGGGGCCGGTGGGGACCAGGTGCTGGGCCTGGTTGCTGAGCATCGGGAGCTCGCGTCCTTCCACCGTCGGGCTGGGCTGAGAACGGAGTGGACCCTCGTGGTGGCCTGGTTCTTGCCCAGAATCCCCAGCCCGGAGCCAGGTGCAGGGGCCCAGACCCCTCCTTCCCCACCATGCGCGAGGGCTCCTGGGACCCCACCCGGCTCAGGACAAGGCGGGTGCCGCGGCGTGTACTCCGTCCAGTGTGCTTACCTCAAGGCCGCGTGTAGAGCAGGGCTGGGCCGTGGCTCTGGGGCCTTCCCTGGGGGAGAGTTTAGAGCCTGTAGGCGTGTGAGCACTTTGCCCGCCCGGCGGTGAGCTGTCTCCCCCAGGGGCGCTGCGCGCAGATGTAGAAGCTTGGCAGCTTGGTGACGCCTGGTCTGGAACGTCCGGGGGCCAGAGCAGTCGTCCCCGGCCTGTGCCCACCAGTGTCACGCGGAATCACCTCCCCAGCGGGTTCTCTGGGGAGCTGGCGCCATCTGCGTCTGCCGGGGACTGGATGGGCGGAGGGGCCCTGGCTGCACGGCCGTGGGCGCCACGTGGCCGTCTCCCCACAGGAACCAGTCCAACGTCCGGAGGATGCACACGGCCGTGAAGCTCAACGGCGTCGTCCTCAGCAGGTCCCGCGACGCCCAGCTGGTCCTGCTCAACATGCCGGGGCCCCCCAGAAACCGGCAGGGGGACGAGAACTGTATCCTTCCTGGGTGCGGCCTGCGGGGCCGGGAGAAGGCAGTGCCCATCGGGACATGCCCGGCTCCACTCCCCTGGCTCACAGGGTCCCTGGGGCTGGGGGCGGAGTGGGGTGGGCCTCTACCCCTGGTCCGAGTGCCGGGAAAGTGGGGTTCCCAGCGGATGGCTCCTGGTTGGCGTTGGGGTGTCAGCAAGCGCGACGGAGCCGTACACGTGCTGAGTGTTCTCGGCACGGGGCGCCCGGGACCGAGGACCACGAGCCAGGGGAGCGCTTGCGCGGGCCCGGGCCCCAGGCTCCCGCCCGGCGCTGGTTCTGCTGCCGGGTGTCCTCCCTGGCCGTTGGCCAGCGTGTTCCCTTCCTTCTGGACGAGGCAGAGCGGGGTCGTCCCCGACGGGCGCCTGTGTCCCCAGGTGGGCCCGCTACCCCTCCTGGCTGGGTGGAGGTCACAGCCCGCTCCGTCCCGGGCTGGGCTCGTGGCCTTTAACCGTGTGCCCCTGCCCTGTGACGGGGTCTCAGCGGTACGGCCCCTGCCCTCCCGTCTGGCACCGGGAGGCCAGGGAGGTGGGGTCTGCTTGCTGCCCAGACCGGGACCTTCAGACCCGCCTGGCTTCTCAGGGGGCCTGTCTGTGCCCAGAGCCCCGGGGTGGGGGCCCCCGCGGGCCCCAGCAGGCTGGCTGCAGGGGTGAGCTGACCCTGTGTGCCCCCTGCCCTGCACCCGGCCGAGGCCTGGTCGGTCCCACCGGCTGCACGTTGGGCGCCCTCTCCCACACGCCGGCCTGCCCAGGCTGGGCCCTGACGGCGGTGCAGCTGCTCGCTCTGTCCTTAACTCGGCGCCCAGATATGGAGTTCCTGGAGGTCCTGACCGAGGGGCTCAACAGGGTCCTCCTGGTCAGGGGCAGCGGCCGGGAGGTGGTCACCATCTACTCCTGACGTGCGGCCACCCAGGAACACGCTGGGCAGGCTGGGAAGCCTGCCCCGTGTGGCTTCGTACGGAAGTTTCCAGAACAGCCCCACAGCACTCCTCTCCAGGCCCGGAGCCAGCACGCAGCTGCCGAGGTTTCCTCGTGTGGAGGGGAGACGTGGATGCTCCAGGGGACCTGGGATGCAGCCCTCCGTCCCCTGACCTCCTGACCTCTGCGCTCAGGCTGGGCTCCAGACGTGGATTCCTTGGCCAGCGCCACCTGGTCGTCATGGTTACGTTTTAGTTCTGTCCCATCCAAGACGCTCACCGGAAACCATGTTCGTCGCCTTTGGGCAGCGGGGGGTCTGTTCCGGAAGGTGGCCACGGGTTCTTGGTCCGCCTCCTCAGCGCCTGTCCCTGTAGCGTCCCTGTTCGTGTCCGTCAGTTCAGTCTGAGAAGAGCCATCGCCGCCTACGCCCCAGGCTCAGCCAGGCGGCCTCAGCGTGCCCGCCCAGTATGGCGCATCGAGAAAGGGGAGCCCCGGGGAGCGCACGGTGGGCGTCCCGGGTGGGCGTGTGGTGGGCTCCAGGAGAGCGGCTCCGGGCTGGGGGTGCGGCCCGGACGCAGCTGGGCCTTGCGCGGGCCCAGGAGTGGTGCTCGCGAGGCCGCACCGCATGGACCCTACACGTGCCCGCCCGTGGGGCTGTCACATGCCAGGCTCCCAGGAAGGGGCCGGGGCAGAGTTAGGTCCGGGGGTGGTGGCACTGAGCCGCGTGTCCCCTCCCGCCAGCTTGGAGGGGACGGTGACGGCCGGGCGTGGGGCTCTGGGCCGCCTTCCGATGGTCTGTGCGCTCGGGTCCCGACCGTGGGGCCATGGGCCGCCACACTGACCTGGGCCTGCTGTCTGGACCGCTTGCTTATTTATTTAAGCCCGTGGGGAGTTGATAGTTTAGGTGGCCGTAAAGAAATTGTTCTGCAAACGAGCCCCAGGTGGCCGGGTCCTTGACTTCCTCTGGCTTCCTCGGACCCTTGAGCCACGATCTGAATCTGGCACAGGCTGGGCTTCTGGGGCGTGCGGGGCACACAGGGCCCGCGTCACGGGGGGGGGGGGGGGGGGGGCTCTGGCCAGAGTGTGTGCCAAACAGTCACAACTGGGCGTGGGGTGTCCACACCTGCCCGCTGTGGTTCTGCACTGAGTTAGGTGGTGAGACCCCCCTGCGTGGCACTCGGGTGTCTGGTGGGGGGCGTCCCTGGGGCCCCTTTGCCCAGAGGTGGCGGGGGAAGAGCCGCTGAGTCAGCAGGGCCGCCCTGGACCCGCACCCTGCATTCATGGGGCAGAACTGTGAGCTGCGCCCGCGCACAGCCTCGGGGGCCCCTCACCGCAGCCACTCGGAGTTGGTTCCGTGGTTTTCTCTTACAGCTTCCTTTGTAGGATTGTGTCGGTAGAAGAATAAATTGTATAAAGTCAAGCACATTGAAGAGTCCTGTGTCTTATTCGACAAGAAAACTGGACAGTTGGGAGGGTGTCCGGACCCTCCCTCTGAGTGCGTGTGGTCTGGTCGGCCAGGGCTGATGTGCTGGAATCGGGCCGGAGAAGTAAACCGAGCCGAGAATCCGCAGGGAGGGGCTGGCCCGTGTGTAAGCGCTCCGCGTCATAATGTAATGTTCCTGTTAGCTGAAATTGCGGTTCTCGGAAGGGTGGGGGCAGCAGAGAAGGCCCGTGGCTGGACCGAAGCCGGGTACAGGCTCCCTGCGTGAGCACTTCTCGCGTCCCTGATAAGGAGGGTCCAGAGGAGGACCGGACCCGGAGTCCCCCGTGGCTTGTGGGAAGGCTGAGGCCTCCCCCTCCACGCCGCTGGCTGGCACTCGGCTCAGCGGTTCCACTCCCTGGGGCCAGGAGGCGCTGTGTCCCCTGCGTTCACAGCGGCCCAGATGTGGAGCCCCCCAGGATCCATCCACGGAAGGGTAAACAGCGCGGTCTGCATTCGGCGACCCCAGGTCAGCGTTCAAGGGCGTGAAGCTACTGTTAAGTTTATCACTATATTTGAGAGCGCGGCGGGGGCGGAGCTCAGTCCTGACCTTGCGAAGAGCAGCACTCGCGGGTCCCCCATCCCGACCAGGCCGCCCAGCCCCCGACCAGGCCGCCCAGGTTGCCCTCCTGGGTGGAGATCTCGCCGGCAGAACAGGGATGAAGTTTAGAAGCACAGAGAAGCCAGTTAAGAGGTCGAATGTCCTTTGGTAACATTTAATGCAAAAAGGCCAGAATATGGGCAAAGCCAGAGACTGGAGTTTCCGGGGCAGGCGGCAGTGAGAACCGGTGACCGACCAGGGCACGGGCCTTCCTCAGGGGGTGATGAAAGTGTTCTAAAGGGGTTGTGAAGTTTGCACTATCTCAACAACTAAACTGAGGCCATGTGTGAGCTGTTGGTTCTGGTGCCCCGTGGGCCTGACGCGGTGGACACAGCGCTGCTGCAGAGTGACCCTCCTTCAGCCCTGCTGAAGCTGAAGGTACAGCTCCTGCTGCTCCAAGAGGAAGTCCCCTGCCCGCCCCTCCCCCGCATAGGACCAAGATTTCGCAGGCATGGAGGTGGCGGGGTGAGGGCAGGCAGAGACGCAGGGGGCAGACATAGCAGAGCCCAAGGATCCTGACTCAGCCACAGGCCCGCAGGTACTCATGGGACAGGTCGTGTGGCTGAGCAAGCCTGTGTCATTCCTTATCAGAGACATTTAGTGGGTCTTGTCACTGCCTAGAGGGATCCCAGCCCTCCATGGGTCCGAGGGGCAATTGTGCCCTGATGTGACGCAGGCCTCTGCACAGCTGTGAGCATCAGCCTTCCGTCCACGCCTCAGAGGCTGCGTGAGCCAGGACCTGACAGGGGTGTGGGGTAAGCTGTGCCAGATGTCAGGGGAGAGAGGGTCAGTGGGAATGTGGGGGTTCTTCCAGACACACGCATCAGCAGGTACAAAGGCTCTGAGGTGGGGACGGCTTGAGGGTAGGGGCAGGGCTGGGCAGGGACTTCCCTCGTGGAACAGCAGGAAGCCGTACCTCCGGTGTGGATGGTGGGGGTTGCTGTGCCAAGGGCAGGAAGGGGAGCCCTTCTGGAAACAGGTGAGGTCAGCAGGGTGTGAGAAGGCGGGGAGGGGGCCAGAGGGCTGCCTGTGGCCTGGGAAGACTCGGGCGTGGGGTGACGGGGCCTCTGGGCATTGGGAGGAAGGTGCAGGAGATCTTGGAGGTCAGAGGAGAGCCCTGGCTCCAGGGTGTGTGACCACATGCTCTGGGCTGTCCCTCCAAGCTCCCACCCAACCTCCCACCTGTTCCAAGCTGGCAGGAGGGGAAGGACAGGACGATGGGGTGGGTTGGGGGACAGTGGCCTGGGAAGGAGTCTGCTCCCCCGGACAGCTGTGGAAATGGTGTGCGGAAGTGCAAGACACCAGGGCACCCAGCACGGTGTGAGCAGCTGGCATTTCACAGCAGCACCGCCAACAACTGGTCCTTGCTCCAGATGGAAGCGCCCAGCTCCTTCAGCGGGTGCAGACAGCCCCAGACCCCTCCCGAGACCCCACACACCTGCCTGGACTCCGCAGGGGACCCCGGGCCCCTCCCGAGACCCCACCCACCCGCCTGGACTCTGCGGGGGACCCCGGGCCCCTCCCGAGACCCCACACACCTAACTGGGCTCCGCGGGGGACCCCGGACCCCTCCCGAGACCCCACCCACCCACCTTGACTCTGCAGGGGACCCCGGGCCCCTCCCGAGACCCCACCCACCCGCGGGGTACCCCGGCCCTTGTGTGGCTCACAGGAGGGACCATCTGCACAGCTTTGTCTGCAGTGTCTCCATCAAAGGAAAACTATGTGAACAGACTATGAGGAACAGAAGAAATGAGAGGGACTGAATTCACCCAGAAGAGACACATAAACGTGGTGCAGTGGCCGTTCTAGGGTGAGGGAGGTGACGAGGTCCCGTCTGGACGAGCCCAGGGCAAGAGCTGGAAAGGTGGCTGTGTTCACTGTGCCTAAGGCAGGGGCCCCACGGGGCGGGTGGGGGGTTAAGGGGGGCGGAAACCGGGGCCTGTAACTCCCTAACGTAACTGCCTGCAGCGCCCCACTGTGAGTCCCCACGTCCCCAACCCTGATGTGTGCACCGGTTGTGGGGTCCCGGTGTGTGGTCCGCTCAAGGACGTCTGTCCTGAGGGTGTGTGTACCCCCGGGAGGGGAGCTGCACCGTCAGGGGGTCAGCGCACAGCCGCGGCTCCAAGGACGGGGCCGTGTCTGGGCCTCCCGCCCTGTCTGTTGCTCACTTTGGCTGGCCTGGGCCCCAAGGTAATGACTGTGGCCTCGGTGAGTGCTGACGGTCAAGCACGCCTCCACCTGCATCTCACACACTTTAGCTCCGGTGTTGCACCGCCGCACAGAGAGCCCGCTCAGATCCCACTGCTGCCTCCAGCGAGCCCCTGCACATGCCACACCCCTCCATTTAGATCTTTCCAGATGGCTTCTGATGAAGTTCAGAGTTTCTGTGTAGACGCCTGTACATCTGGGCATTTGGCATCTGGGGAGCTCTTGTAAGTGGTCTCTGCCTGAGCCAGGGTTCCCCGGATGAACAGAACCGACCACACGTGGCAGATCTGGGGACTGGGGCCCGTGAGGACCGAGGCTCGGAGGCCCTGGGAAATCCGTGGGGACAGGAGAGCCCCGAGCTCTGACGTCGGAGGGCAGGAGAAGATGGACGTCCCTGCTCAAGGAGAGAGCGCGGGATTCTGGGAGCGTTTCCATTCTGGGTCCGTCGGGCGCCAGCTCTTCCGGAGACGCCTGCGTGAACTGACCCGGAAGTAATCCCTCACCGGCTCCCTCGGCCCCCTCAGCCCGACCAACGGACACGAGGTGAACCGGCATACCGTCTTGAAACAACCAATTTCTTTTTTTTAATTTTTGTAATGTTTTTATTTATTTTTGAGACAGAGGCAGCGTGAGCAGGGGAGGGTCAGAGGGAGAAGGAGACACAGAATCTGAAGCAGCTCCAGGCTCTGGGTGGTGAGCAGAGCCCAAGGCAGGGCTCGAACCCACGAACTGAGATCGTGACCTGAGCCGAAGTCAGACGCTCAACTGACTGAGCCCTGGGCGCCCCGAAACAACCAGTTTCTAACCAGTGGCTGTGCTGTGGGAGTAAAATCGCTCTTTGACATCGACTTGTACCTAGAGGCTTTGCTAATCTTTCTCTCAGGCATCTGAAGATGCTTCTGGATTTTACCCAGTGCCGCCTGTGGGTAACCCTCACGGGTTTGCTGTTCTCCCTGGCCCTGCTGCTCAGACGCACTGGTCACACGGGTTCCTGGCCTGAGACGTGGGCTGGGCCGTCACTTGTTAGTTTGCAGATGCCCCTTAACTAGATGAGGGGAGTCCAGAGTTGCTGGGGTGCTGGCCGTCCGCTCTGCCCTGGGTCGGGGCGGGGACGTCGTCTCAGGAGGCCTCCCTGCCCGGACGCCCGTCATGGGGGATGTCTGGTCCGCTGCACGCAGCAAGGCGCTGGCTGGGGCAGGGTGGGCGAGGCCCCCGTGCCCACCCGTGTTTGGACCTCTGGGCTGCCAGCCTGCCGGCCTCCTCCCGACACTTGCCACGGCAGGTCCCGCCCGCGCCAGAGGGGTCTCGCCGGCACGCACTTCCGGCAGCACTGCGGTGCCCGCTGGGCTTCTCAGGTGCGTGGGCCCCGTGCCCATGCCGAGGACGAGGCGTGGGCCCTCGGGGAGCGGATGGCCGCGAGGCCCCGGGCAGCAGGCGGGGTGAGCCGGGCGTGCGGGTGCAGACACGCAGGCCTCCCCAAGTTCAGAGAAACATGTAGGTTTGGACAGAAAAGAGGAAACAAAGCAGAGAGAAGTGGTCCCCTGGTGGGGTGGGGGCTTCCCTGGGCGGTGAGGGGTCTCCTTGGGGGTGGGGGGTGGCCTGGGGGCCTCCCCAGAGGCGGGGGGCTTGTGTGCAGGCCCCTGGGAAGACGCCAGAAACTCAGAAATCCCATCACGCTTCTAGAACAGCCCCAGGCCAGGACGTGGTGAAGAGCAGACAGGACCTCTGCGGATTCCCGCCCGCAGAGCCGCCGTCTCCAGGGGAAGCTGCCCCTCATGGCCCCAGGCGTGGCCCCAAGTGTCCCGTTACCATGAGCCACGCTGAGGACTTAGGTTTTGGGGCTGCTTACGCATTTGTGTCTTAGAGCAGAAAGAGCAGGAAAACACTCATGAACACGGAGCCACATGTGCCTGCGTGTGTGTTAATTTTCCCTCCACGTGCGCACAGGCATGGGCACGCTCTCTCCGGCCCACGCGGCGGCGCTCGGCACGCCCGTGGCCATGCGCTGCCTGGTGCAGGGGTCTGCCCGTACCTACCTGAAAATTGTGCTTCAAAACAGGGCCCGACATCTTACAAAACACACTTTTATTAGGGGGAGGGGCCGCGAACGCCTCGCCCTCCACAGCAGTCCCGAGAAGGCCGTGAAATCACCATCCCGACACCCAGGTTGCTGGGAAGTCCCCTTGATCTAGAACCAAGGAGCAGTGACTTCCTGCCTTGCGGGGGGGAGCCTCCCGCTGGGCCGCAGCCCCTCTCCCGCCGCCCCCCCCACCCAGGGAGTCGGGAACCGCGCCCTCCCAGGGGTGGGCTTTGCCGAGGCTGCGCCAAGCGCCTCGTGTCTGCGTCCCCCAAGCACCAGCCGGCCTGCCGTCCGCGTGTGGCCCCGGAGACCCAGTGGCTCTCAGGCCCAGCGGCCTCTGCCCCCGCTGCATTTCCTGCCGACGCTCTGCCACCCTCCCGCTGCCCCGACGCCGCCCCCCTCGGACGTCCTCATGAATAAATCACAGGGAGGACCGTGTGACAAGAAGCCTGAGCGATACGGGGCGCGTCTGAGGGGAGCCCTTCAGCACCACGGGGCCTCATCTGGAATCAGAGACGAGAGCAGATACCGGCGGGTGTTTCTACACCCACGTGGGGGCCCGGGGGGTTAGGCAAGGTGGTGTCCCACGTGTGCATGTGGACACGGCATTGTGTGCACCACGGCGCCGGGAGGCGGGGGAGAAAGGCTGCCTTCCCTCCGGGTCCGTCGGCACCACCTCCGAGGAGCCCACACTTCAGTCCACACTAGGATGGGTGGTGGTGGCCATGGCGCTGGACCACGGGCACCGCACAGCCCTCCCCCACCAGCAGGGGCGGCAGGTCCCGCACCGCCTCGTGCTCCAGTGCCACCCTGGGGGGCAGGTGGTCCTCCACGTTCCTCTGCCAGTGGCGCCTATGGCCGTAGGGGGGCTGCGGTGGGGGCTGGCCATCCTGGGGGGCGGGGCCAGGGCCCACGCTCCCTGGGCCAGTGGGAGCTGAAGGCTCTCCCAGGCTTGCATCCGTTGGGCACCCCCGGGGGCCTCCCTGAGCCCTTGGGGGACCTCAGAGGCTGCATGTCCAGGGCCCTGACGGTGGGGTCTGCAGCCAGCAGGGGGAGGTCGGCCAGCGGCTGAGATCTGCATGGGACACCATGTGTGCCTCCCACTCCCGCGAGTGGGACCTGCTCTGGGAGTGCACGGCCTCGCCTTGATGGTCCTGCTTGGCCTGTGCCAGCGAGGACCCTGCAGACACAGGGCACCCCTGAGACACTGTGCAGGACCTGGGACGCAGGACACCCCGTGAGACCCTCTGCGGGGCCCGGGATGTCCCGGAGCAGGTGCGCCCCACACACTGGAATCGGACGCCCACATTTGGGTGCAGGGCTGCAGTGTGCTTCGTTGCAGGGGCTCCGGGACCCTTGCGGGGAGGGGGCTCCTGCTCCCGAGGCGTCCACACACGCGGCCCCACACGCTGGGCCCTGGTCTCCAGTCCCTACCAGGTCCAAGTAGTGGTTCCTCCGTCCATGCAGGGCGGGCCCTGAGCGCAGCAGGGGTGGGGGTTGGCGCCCAGCCTCCTGCGTGTACCGTGGGGATGAGGGCCTGAGCGCTCGCTGCCGCACGGGCCCAGAGCAGGCCCTCGGAGATGGAGGGGCGCCTCTGGCAGGTGGTCTCCGGATCCTGGGCAGAGGGCTCTGTCCGGCACCCGCCGCCCCAGAGGGGAACGGGAGCAAGGCCCCCGACGACAGCCAGGACCCCAGCCAGCCCCCCAGCCAGCCCTGGGGCCCCGCCAGCACCGCTGCGAGCTCCGTGCAGAACTCACGGGGGCCCCAGGGTCCTCCGGTTAGAGCCTGCGGCCGGGATCGGGCCACCGCCGTGGGGCCTCCGCACAGCCCCGTCGCCTCGACGCCACGCGGAGCCCCCAGGCCTGGAGCAGGTCAGATGGACGCTCTGAGGCCAAGCCACCCACCACTGCCCTTCAAACCTCGCCCACCTTGCAGACGCCGACTGCACTCAGCTCCAGCAGCGCGCCGGCCGCCAGAGGGGCCCCAGACGGCACCCTCACCCTGACGGCAGGCAGTGCCCGGGCTTCCCAGCCAGTGTCCCACCCTCTGCACCCAGATGACTTGGTGGTGGCTTGGTCCAGAGGGGACAATCTTCAGGCCTAGAGGTGGCAGGGGGAGGGCAGCTGCTCCCGCAGAGGACAACCCAGAGGGCAGAGCCAGATCCCAGCGCCTCACCTGACGCGTGCGGGCAGCCTTGCTGGCCCCGTGGGGTCTCCGGAGCGCTCGCCCGCCGTCCTGCAGTGAGTGCGCTCCGGTCTGCAAGCGGGGGGGGGGGGGGCGCCCCTTCACTCACTGTTTCATTCACTCACTCACTCACTCACTCACTCGCTCATTCATTTGTTTACTGAACAGATGGTTTGCCCTGGGCAGGGATGAGGCGCTGCCGGTGCAGGGAGCTGACAGGAAACCAGAGGGTCAGGCGTTGAGCAGTCGCCGTGGAGACGGGGTGTGCGGGAGCAGGTGGGCTGCCATGTAAAGCAGGGTCTCTGGGCAGCTGAGCAGGGGAGCCCTCACCTCGGCCTGTGGGAGGATTGTCCTTTCTCTTGCTGGAAGACTTGGGGCTGATGGTCAGCTTATGCGAAAGGTCTTGCTGCTGCCAGAGGAGTGGCCAATGGAGGCATCGGCGGCTTCCTAGAGGGTGTGCATCAGGCTGGACATGTCCTGAGGATGGCCATCGCGTCACCGGCACGGGCCCGCCGCCGCCTCCAGGCTGTCCTCCTGATTCACACAGCCTCCCCCACAGACCCGAGGATGCCCACAGGGCTTGTCTCGGTGGTCTTTTTGTGCCCCTGAGTTTAGCCCTGTCTGTGCATCAGGCGGCCCAGGGGCAGCCCTGCTGTTACTGGGAACGCATCTCTGGGACACTTTAAATTTGAAACTGACTCTATGTTCAAAAGACTTAGCTATCAGATGAACTATTAACGTTTTGCTTTGTAAACCAAACATGTCCTGTATGCACAGGCCGGCAAGGAGAGTGCAGGGGGCCCCTGGGACCCTTGGCCGCTCCCCCCTCCCCCCACCCTCCCCACCCGCCTCCTGGAAAAGGTCCTGGCCCCTCCTCCGACCCTGCGGGGTGGGGCTCAGCCGGCCTCCCTGCCTCCAAGACTGAGGGCAGGAGGGGGCAGCAGCTGTCTGCTGTCCCACCACTCCCCGGGGGCGGCCTGGCACGTCACCTCCCTGGTGGCCTTGCCACTGTTGTCGAAGCCGAAGCCGTAGAAAGTGAACGTCCACTCCTGACGGTTGTCTTCCTCCTGGAGCGCCTGCAGGGCACACGGGACGGAGAGAGGAGGCAGGGTGTCCGGCAAACGGGGGCGCTGGAAAACAAGCCCCTCCCACCGCCCCAGGGTCCAACACAAGCACACCGCACCCCGGAAGCGCCTCAGGTTACTCCCTGTCAGAGCCGCCAGTTTTGGCTGAGTTCAGGGCAGCACCCTCACAGGCTGGGCTGCTGACCTTCACTGGGAGCCACGCCAGCTCCCAGCCACCTCCCACCAGCCCCACCTCAGCCACACCTGCCGGACTGCAGGGTCCAGGACTGCATCCTGGCCGGGCCCTGAGGAGGGGGGAGCACCATCCCGCCCAGGACCTTCTGAGGAGGGGGGAGCACCATCCCACCCAGCCCTGAGGAGAGGGGAGCACCATCCTGGCCCAGCCCTGAGGAGGGGGAGCACCATCCCGCCCAGCCCTAAGGAGGGGGGAGCATCATCCCGCCCAGGCCCTGAGGAGGGGGGAGTACCCAGGCCCTGAGGAGGGAGGAGCACCATCCCCACCCAGGCCCTGAGGAGGGGGGAGCACCATCCCGGCCCAGCCCTGAGGAGGGGGGAGCACCAAGGCCCTGAGGAGGGGGGAGCACCATCCCACTCAGGCCCTGAGGAGGGAGGAGCACCATCCCGGCCCAGGCCCTGAGGAGGGGGGAGCACCAAGGCCCTGAGGAGAGGGGAGCACCATCCCGGCCCAGGACCTCCCGAGGAGGGGGAGGAGTAAAGGCCTCCATTGAGGTTCAGGTGCTTCTTGCCCAGCGCTCCTGGGCCCTCCCGGCTGGCTGCCCTCCCCCCACCAAGCTCGCTGAAGGTCTGTCCTGTGCTGTCTCAGCCCTCGGCTTTCTCAGGGGACAACTGCCGCTGGAGGGAGGAGAGGGCTGGGAAGGGTCCCCTCCGGGTGGGGCAGCGGGTGCAGTAGGTGTGGCCAGGGAGACACGGAGTCCTCACCATCTCTGGGGCCCTCCATCAGGGCCCGAGCCGAGAGCCCTGGCCTCGAGGAGGCAGCAGGGGTGTGTGAGGAGGGGGGGGCGGCCGTCACTGGGGTAACCCGCGCCAGGCGCGCCCTTCTGCCTCTGCCCCTGCACCTCCCGCGGCAGTAGTGACTGACACACAGGGTGAGGAGGAGGCCCCCCGTAGGCCAGGACAGGGAGGTCCCTGCCCAAGGGGCCTCTGCTCCTTCTCCCCATCTTCAGGGTCCAGTTTCCCTCGACTCCAAGACCCAGAGGATGCCTGTGTGTTGAGTGTCAGTCCCCAGAGTTTGGGGACTGACGGACGTCAAGCGCTCTCGTTTCTGGGCTCGTTTATTCTCTGGGATGGGAGCTGAGGCCTGTCTTGGCCGTGCCCCTGCTGGCAGGAGCAGGGGACGTGCTCAGGGCCCCAGCCCCCAGCTAGGAAGGCCTCGGAGCCCCCCTGCAGGCAGCCTTGCTGGTCAGCCTCCTAGCACCCCCACAATGCACGTCCGATGAGAACCTGCCGTGCTCCACAGGCGGCAGGACGACCCCACCATGAAGCAGACGTGTGACGGGACTCTGGCCCGTCAGCATCCCCCACGCCGCCCTGTCCACGCCGCCCCGTCCACGCTGCTCCGTCCACGCTGCCCTGTCCACGCCGCCCGTTCCAGGCACTCTGCTGACACAGGATGTCAGACCCAGAGCTGACCCCGGATTTGCCAAACAGCTGCTGTGCAAAGCCTGGCCGTCCCTCCTGCACACGGGCTCATGGGAACTCCGAAGACGTAAACGGTCAGAGGCCCTTGTGACTCCAGCCGCTGCGTCTCAGGTCCCTAGATCCAAGATCCAAGTCCCTTAATCCGCATGAGGAGCCCTGAGAGAACTCCACTTCTGTCTCTGGTGAGGCCAAACTGCCTTCCGGACCAGGGAGCATAGCACTGCCGACAGCCCTCAGGGCTGGCCTGGGCTCCGGGGACACGCAGAGCAGTGCCGTCGTCGCCAGGGCCCAGCTCGTGCTGAGGGCAGATGTCCGCATGTGCTCCGGGCAACGCTGCTCTCGAGGTTCGGGAAGGAAGACGTACCCTCTAGGGGACCCTGGTCCTCCCAGAAAGATCCCTCCTGCAGGTCCCTGCTGGGCAGCTCCTGCAACAACAGGACAGCAAGGTGACCTGGCTCCTCGGCAGAGACCGAGGCACAAAGCCCCGGGCACCGGACCTGGGCTCCAGCCTCCCGGGAGCCACGCGCTCTCCGCTGAGAAATGCCGACCTCTCCACGTCTCACTGAGCCTCAGATTCTAGAAAGCAACACCTCCCCCGCACGGTGTTGTCTGACTGCATCTGCAGCGAGTCTGGAAGATGCGGCCGCCTGTGTGCACAGTGGGGAACCGCCTGCATGCCCTGCTCAAGCGGTGCGGCCCCGTCGGGCCCGCAGCTCGGCCTTTGCTGCCAGACGGCACAGCGCAGGTGCCAGGCTGCCCTCGCTCCCCGGCCGCTGGCTGCTGGAGCCCAGGGCGGCAGCGGGGAGGGCGTTCGGGGCAGCGGCCGGCGTGAGCCGCCTGCCAGGCGGCAGCTCCATGGCCTCCGGAGCCCAGCCGGTTACGGGAAGACGCGGAGGCTCCTGAGCGCGTCTGCACGGTTTAGGCAGAAAGCAGAGTACGCAACGTGCAGAAAGGAACACGAACTACGTGATCGCGGAATCCCCTGTGAGTGAAAGGGCCCTGGATGGCCTGGAACCTGGCCGCTCCGGGAACCAGGGGCCTGGTGGGGACAGGTAACGACACACAGCCATTTCCTCCATTTCCAGGGAACCCCTCAAAGCAACGGTCGCTGCATTGAGATCTTTCTGGAAACCCTATTCCATCCCCGGAAAACAGGGCTTCAGGACTCCTGGGCAAATGAAGGGCAGTCCTGAACCCCGCTCCCCTGGAGCACACGGGGTCCCTCCTCGCCTGTGTGCCTCCCCCAGCTGAGATCTACAGACCCGGAGGGGCCCGGAAGGTTCTGTGGTCCAGCCTGCCCTCAGGGGCCCGCGGCCAAGCACAGAGAAGGAGCAGGTTTGAGGAGGTCCAGGACGAGGGAGCAGGTGCCGTCCTGACAGAGGGGCCGCCAGGCCTAGGAGGCGCAGGGCAGGGGTGTAGAGGGCACCCGGGGGGACGCAGGGCCCATGGGACCTCAGGGACCCAGCCGGGCCAAGGGCCGCAGCTGGCCAGGTGCTGGGAAGATGGATAAAATGGGCAGGTGGAGGGCAGGGGGCTCTCCTGGGCAGCAACCTGAGGCCCCCCCACAGCTCAGATGTCCTCGGGCAGGGCTGAGCCGGAAGTCACCCTGGGGAGGGGGAGGCCGGGCAGGGGGGTTCGCCGCCACGAATCAACCATCGACACTCGGACTCCCGGGGTCTCTGGGAGCCTGCGGTGCAGGGAAGCAGTCGCCTGCGGGCAGCAAGGGACAGAGCGAGTGAGAAGCCCAGGCCTGCAGAGGTGTGCGTGGCCAGCTTGGGCCTGGGCTTGGGGGCTGGGAGGGAGCAGCTGAGTGACGGGGAGACAGCAAGGGCCCAGGGTGGCTGGCAGACGAGGGTGTGGGCACAGGGCTGGGAGACACCTCAGGGGTATAGTCCTAGCACAGCCCTGGGGGACAGGCTGGTGGGCAGCTGGGCAAATGCTCCTGGGCGGGGTGAGGCCTACGGACATGCCTGACATGTAGCTGCCAGGGGCCAGGAGGAGACCCCAAGGAGAGTGGACGGGCCCCGGGGACAGGGTGCTGGTCACCCAGGCCAGGCTCCCAGGCTGGGGCTGTGGGCACCATCTGGCTCCCGACACTGAGTGTGAAACCCCAACCTCACCGGCAGGAGGTGAAGAATGTGCCAGAGGGCCACAGGTCAGCCGATAGGCAGTGGACCCTCAGGTCTGGAGAAAGGTCAGTGCCACCTAAAACCCTCCCACCACAGCCTGGGCCATCCAAACAGCAGGCAGGGGGAGCTGGTACAGGCAGGGCTGCCCTTGGAGGGAGGCTGGAGCTGGGGGCCGGGGGCCGGGCGGTGGGGTGGGGACTGGGGGCTGGGGGTTGGGAACTGGGGGCTTCGGACTGGGATTGGGGTCTATGGGCTGGGTACTGGGGGCTGGGGGCTTTAAGCTGTGGGCTGGGGACTAAGGGTTGGGGATTGGTGGCTGTGGGCTAGGGCTGGGGGCTGGGGTCTGGGGGTCGGGGTCTGGGGGCCATGGGCTTCAGGCTGGGGGCTGGGGGCTAGGGCTAGGGCCCCTGTGAAAGTCAGCGGGTGCGGGAAGACCCTAGCTGGCGGGGGGGTTTGAACAAAGTAAAGTCCTAACCAGCAACCACCCCCCAGAGCTATGCCCACAGAGCGACCACAGTGAAACGAAGGGGAAGCAGGTGACAGGGCTACTCGGATGGGGCCCCGCGCCTCCCACTCAGCGAAGGGGCGCCGGCGGGAAGCCAGGGGCGGCCTCACTCAGCAGCGGGACTGGCGTGTGGGTCCTCCCCTCACTTTGTGCGGGGACCCAGCGCGGCGCCCACCTGGTGCGTCTCTGCAGCCACCCCGAGGGCCCCTGTGGGTGTGGAGGCTCAGAGTTCCCTCAAGCCGCCCCCCGGGCGGCCACACCTGCCGCCTCCAGCAGCTTCCTGGGAGCCTCTCTGGGGACCAGCATCCCGGGGCCTCTGATGACCACTGTCTGGGCGAGGGGGAGCGGCTCTGCCCTGCTCCCCCCTACCCCCGGGGCCCCTGCCCCCCCCCCCCCCCCCGCCCCCGGGCCTCGCCTGGGCCTCGCCTCCCAAGAGTGCCCACAGCCGAGCAAATCGCTGGCGGGCCG
>NC_043705.1:147298737-147314049 GCF_006229205.1 Suricata suricatta
GGTGGGTCCTTGGCGCCTCCGGAGTCCTGTCTGCAGGCAGCACATGTGCATGCCACCAGGCCAGGACACGGGCCACTCAGCCCTGGAAACTGCCGAGAGCGGCCAGGTCCTGCACAGGGTCTTCAGGTCCCTGGTTCCTCAGACATGGGTCACTGGGATCACTGGGCTCATTTGCAGGTAGGCTGGGGCCCAAGGGGTCCATGTGGGACTTCGGAAGCGTGGGCTGAGGGAGGGGTACCCCTGTGCTCAGTGAAGCCTGGGTTCCAGCAATCCAGGTGACCCTCAGACCCTTGTGCGCGTCTGTGCTGCCTCGCCACACGGCAGAGCCATGTCTGAGGACAGTCACAGTGCTAGTGCCCGACGGCCAGACACACGGTGGGCGCCCAAAGGAATGCAGAGTGCTCCTGGCTCTGGCACCAGATCCCTCACATCAGCCAAGACCCCAGGAGGTGGCAGGATCTCCAGGGCAAGGGTCACGATCCAGGGTCAGCCTGTGGAGCCCCTGCCACCTGTCCCATGGAGGTCATGTCGGCCACCCCGCTCATTCCACAAAGCCTGGGGCCCAACCAATGGCCCGATGGCATCCATACACTGTCCCTCTCAACGTGTCTCCTGCAAGCGTGTGCCTTACCCCCCACACCCAGCCCTCCATGGGGACTGCGGACGGGGTGGCGGCCAGAGGGCACGGGCAGGATCCCCCAGGAATTTCTGTAAGAAGTCAGAGCTGAGACGTTTGTCAGTGCTGCTGCGGGCATGTCCTCTGGCCCCATGCTGGGCAGGGGGAGGAGAGGAGAGGCAGGGGCGAGGGGGAGGAGGGGAGCGGCTGGGGCTCCAGGGAACTCTGGTCAGGACGGCATCTGACCACGCCACGGGGCAGGCCCCCACGCTTCGGGAGCAGTGAGAGGCCGCCTGTGGGCCAGAGGCCCGGGCAGAGGTGAGCCTCGCGTGGCATCCCCGCGCCGGCCTCCTCACCCCTGCGAAGCGGGGGCACATGCAGGCAGTCAGCACGCACACGTGTGGTGCTGCCGGGGGCCCTCGGAGCCGAGTCTGCTCCAGACGGACAGAGCCCTGGGGGCGGCTCGAGGGTCACCCGCTGCAGCCTTAGCCGTGAGCGCTCCCCGGACTCCTCGCCACCTGGAGTCTAAGTGCCGCCGCGGGATTTCTGGAGTTAGTCGGAACATCCCTTTTTAGCTCACTTAATAGATATTTGTTCATTTGTACCCAAAATTCAACTGTTAGTGGTGACTCTTGTTTTCTGAACTTCTCCTGCCAGCGCCTGGGAGCCTCACAGGAATTACAGGTCTCCAGGCGGCTGGTGAGCACCTATGCAGATGGAAGGGGGTGTTCCCACCCGTAACCAGGACCCTGTCCCCGAGGCTGTCCCCACCTGTCCCCAGGACCCCACCCTCCTGAGGCTGTCCCCACCTGTCCCCAGGACCCCGCCCTCCTGAGGCTGTCCCCTGCTTTAGAAACAATACCGCCAAGTGCTTCTGGCACTACTGCCCGCATTCCTCACAACATCTGGCACGTGTGACCCCAGCTACGCCCCCTCCTGGGTGCTCCTTGCTGCCCTTGCCAGTGCCCCCCCCCATGCAGCACAGCCCTGGCCCCTCGGAGGGCACTGGGCCGTGCATGCAGGTCCTGCCGAGATCAAACTGCAGCACCTCCCAGAACCACCAAGGAAAAGCCAGACCCCAATGCAGGCGGTGCACCTGCCTAGAAAATGCTAACATTACGAGAGTGTGTTAGACACGCACTAAGGGGGCGCTGGGGCCAGCGGAGTGCACAGAAGCTAAATGGGCCAAACCGACCTCGTTTCCTTTATTCTGGGGGAAGAAGTGGGCAGGCAGTGGACACACACTTGATTTCCACCAGGTCGTTCGCCACAGCTGTTGTGGCCTCTCAGGGCCACTCGGTCTGCCCAGAGCCACTGACCCAACTGCAGAAAAGGCGCGTGTCCCCCACTGGGTGCGCCGCACACTCGGGGCTGGCCTTTCCCGGGGCCCCCCTGGGGGGCAGGGCCACGAACAGAGCCGGACAGCGCACGAGCAGAAGGCCACAGGACCCCGGGCCACGGGCAGGAGGCACGCAGGACCCTACCCCCAAATGTTTCTGAGCAGCTTCCAGGGCCCGAGTGCACGCAGCGGAAGGGGCACCAGCAAGGACATCGGTGCTGGCGTGAGGTACGCCTGGGCCAGCGGGTCGACTTGAGGCTGGTGCCAGGGGCTCACCCCCCACCCCCGCAAAGAGGGAGCCGAAGTCAAAGGTACCCTATTGTTTTAAAGCAAAATGTCTTCAATTTTGGGGGGGGCGCCCCGCATTCTGAGATTCCGCTCTTCGCCTGCTCCCACGAGTCAGCCTGGGCGGCTCCAACAGCACCCACTGGGGGCTTCTAAAAGGACACTCAGATCTCACAGTTTGAATGCTGGAAGCCCAAGATCAAGGTGGGGGCAGGTTCTGTGTGTGGTGAGACCCCTTCCTGATTCTTAGCTGGCATTTCCTCTAGTTCCTCCCACAACGGACGGGACTCGGACCTGCCTCCGTGGGCCTCTTCTAAGGGACTCACCCCGTGGTAGGCACTCTGTCCACATGACCCGAGCACCTCCCAAACCCGCCCCTTTCCTGTCCTGACACCGTCACCTTGGGGGCTCCGTTTCACCGAGCAGATTTTGGAGGAACCCAAACATTCGGATCATAGCAGAGGCTGGAGGGCCGCCCTGGGCCCCGTGTGCCTGGAGTGGTTCTGACCCTGTGCTCTCCCCCCCCCCCCCCCCCCCCCCCCCCCCCCCCCCCCCCCCCCCCCCCCCCCCCCCCCCCCCCCCCCCCCCCCCCCCCCCCCCCCCCCCGTGCTCTCCCGCCCCAGCCCTACGAGCGCTCTCATCGGCAGCAGCATGTTCTCTGCAAGCCCCACGGCCCAGTACAAGGCCACGTGCTGGTGCTGGGATCGCCCTGGTGTCACCGCCTCGTGCTGAACAAGTGAGCGGCCCACCCAGGGGCCTCCTGGCACACAGAGCCGCCCCGTGCCCACGCCTCCAGCCCAACCGCCCTGGGAGGTCACAGGCAGACGTTTGATGAATCACATGCGGGGCACCCAAGCCTTGCAGAAGCTCCATCCCCCTCTCCACACTCCGTCTCTCTCTGGCAAGGGGAGAAGGAGAACAGAGGGAGAGACAGAGCCGGCTGCTCCCTCCGCAGGCCTGCCCTGGTCCCCGGCACGGAGGGGCACACGTCCACCCAAAGTTATTACAAGGTACCAGAAAATGCCTTCCAAGGAGTTTCCTGCTTCACAGGTGCGGACGGACACCCCACTCCCAGGAAGCACAAGCGGAGCCCCGCGTGTGCCCTTCTCAGGACGCGCCTGCACACGTGTTCAGACAGACTTAAGAGTTTTTCTCTAGCAGCCGGCCAGAGGAGCGTCCTTCCAACAGGGAGCCGCTGCCCTCTGCCTGCCGTGGACCTCGGGGGTGAGGGGGCGGGCAGCAGGCGGGCAGGGTCTCCGGCACCTGCGGGGCCTCTACAGGGACCAGCTCACACTGATGCTGATCCCCATCTAAGGGCCACCTTCTCCTGCTTGGCAAATACGTGGGGGTCTAGTTTGCTCAAGGTCCCTCTGGTACCCCAGGCTGGGGCAGTTTTCTGCTTCTAGACCCATCACCTTTCAGACCCACCCTGGGTGTCAGCTGAGTCCTGAGCCCAACACTGCAGCGCCTGCAGCCTGGGCCCCTCTATGTTTCATCTGGAGCCTGGCTTTTCCATGAGCTTCCCTGCAGGCCAGTGGTCACCTACCCCTCAGGTGGCAGGCACCGTGGTCTCCAGCTCCAGCCATCTGTACCGTGCAAGCCATTGACCCTAAAGCACCTTGATGTCCAGCCCCAGCCCCAACGTCTCCAGCTGGGATACTGAGGCCCTGGTGTCACAAGACCCCAGCCTGGGGGCGCCTGGGGGGCTCAGTCGGTTAAGCGTCCGGTTTCAGCTCAGGTCATGATCCTATGGTTCATGGGTTCAAGCCCCGCGTCCAGCTCTGTGCTGACAGCTCAGAGCCTGGAGCCTGCTTCAGATTCTGTATCTGCCTCTCTCTGACCCTCCCCTGCTCATGCTGTCTCTCTCAAAAATAAATAAAAAAACGTTAAAAAAAATGTAAAAGAAAAAAACAAGACCCCAGCCTGGGACTTAGAGGCTGGGCAGGGACAGGCTCCGGGCCCAGCTGGGCGGGTCTCTCCGGCTGGGTGCCATCTCACAGGTCCGGACCAAGCGTCACAACTTGGCGCTGGCTCCCCAGCCCACACCCCCTGCCCCGCACCTGCCTGCTTGCCTCCGACCTCCTCCTGCCTTTGCAGCTACTCCAGTAGGCGGATGCCACCAAGCTGTCCCCTGGGACCCACCGGCAGTCGGGAAAAGAGGCACCGAGGAGGAAGGAGACGGGCGCTCAGCCCTGGGCGCTGAGCCTGGGCTCGTCCCCGCCCGGCGTGCCCGCCCCATCTCCGCGGGCCCCGGGGACCAGGGCTCAGTGGCTGGGGTCCCGGTGGGGGGACCTGCGCAACCCCAGAGACCCCGCGGTATGGGTATCAACCGAGGGCTGGAGGGAGGGATCTGCGCCCGGTTCTGGGCTTGGGGTCCCGGCTGGCGGCAGCCCTGCGCGCTCACCTTCGGGGCTCTCTCTCCGCTGGAGGCAGCGGGGGGACAGTGGGTGGCCGCGCCCGCGTCTCACCGTGCTTGGAGTGACACTTCCCCGTGCCGCCCGGGAACCTGCGCTCAGGGGTGGGGCGGGCGTCCTCCGGGTCGCATGCACTGGGAGCTGGGTTGGGGGAACGGACCGGGGCGCGGGCTGGCTCAGCCCGTGAGCTCACGCGCCCTCGCCCTGGGCTTTAAGTGCGGCCCCTGCTGCGCCCCCTCTCGGCCGCAGCCTGCAGCGCCTGGCGCTCCTGGACCCGGACCCGCCCTCCCGCCGCCTCCTCCAGGGAGTCCTCAAATGGGGCTCATGCATGCCTTATGGGGACGTGGCAGGACGGCGCCCACTAGCTCGAGGCCCTGGGTTGAGCAGTTAGGAGGGTGGGCAGACCCAGCCTGGACCCGCGGTTCTGTGCGGACTCTGCTGGGGGCAGCTCCAGACCCCTCACCAGGCCATCCCTGGCCGAGACCCCCGTCTAGAGGAGCCAGGAGGACCTCCCTTCACAGAAGCCCCTGGAGCACCAGCCAGGGACTTCAGAAACGTCTTGCACCTGCGCCATAGCTGGCCGGGGCAGGCTTTGCCAGGGGATTGGAGGCCTGTGGAGAGGGACCTTGGAGAGAGGGCCGAGGACGTAGGACCCTCCAGTCCTGGCCTGGCTCCTGTCAACCCGCCGGCTTCTTCCGCAAAGAAGACCCAGACTCCGCCTCACATTCATCAAGGACAAGGAAGGGGCCGCCCCAGGCTGGACGCACCGGCGCCCCCTTTCCTTTGGCCTTGGCCGCACGGGGCCTTCCCTGGACTCCGGGCAAGGGTGGAGGTGTCAGCTGGGCCCCCTCCACGTGAGGCACAGGGCCACCTGCACAGCTCTCCTCCACTCTGCCTCCTTCCGGCGGTGCCCAGCCCCTCAGCACCCCGCTGTTCCTTCCCCGCAGCCTTCCTCTTCTCCACCTGCCTTCAGAAAAGCCGCCCTTTCTCACCTCTGCGCTGGACCCCAGCTTGCGGCTTCCACACGCCTTCTTCCCTCATTTGGCCTCAACCTTCCCTGCCCCCCAAGCACTGGCTCAGCTCAGCAGGTGCCTGTCACCCCATGGTCATTCCCGTATTTCTGATCTCTGTGGATGTCCTCACCGTGGCCCAGTGCCAGCTCTGAGCGTGGGAGATGGGCTGCTGGGCCCGGGGCCACTCACCTGCCCAGGCCTGGCCCACCTCCACGGTGGGGCTAGGCCTTCCCAACTGACCGCCGTAGCTCCTGCCACTGCCTGGGTCCTCCCTGCCCCTCCCCCCTGCGATAACACTCACTGATGAGCTGACATCCGGCTGAGCCCCAGAGGACGATTTACAAGCATCGATGATCCCTTCTCAGCCGTCCGGGCAGGTACGCCCCTTTTACAGCAGCCCTGAGTGAAGGGAACTGCGGATTGCGCGAGGGCCCTGCTCCTGAGCCTGGCAGACCTCTGCCCCCGCCGTTGACCAGACCCCGGGCAGCACACAGGGCGGTGGGCAGCCTTGCCAGCCAGCCACTCCAGCCACGCCTGCTGAAGTCCGGCTGCCGAGCGGGCCACGCGGTGTAGGCGGTGCGAGGCGGGGCTTCCACAAGGTGCCCAGCGCCAGGGCCCAGGCCCCTCGACCTCTGGGCAGCCCTCCCAGGCTCTTCCAGCCCCTCCTCGCCCTCCCACAACCCATTCGGCTTTTAGCCCCAACTCAGAGTGGACCAACGGTCATCTCTGTGTTCCACGTGTCCCGTCACCGTGTTAGCAGCAAAAAGAATAAGACTGTCGTGCAAAGTGGCGCCTTAGAGATTGAAGCCCTTGCAGATGCATGTGTTTATATGCATCACTGACACCGGCTTGAGGACAGGCGTGTGCAGACCTGCCCCGGCAGGGGACCCAGTGATGATGCCTGTGTGCTCCCGCGGGGAGGAGAGCTGGGATGGCCGCTCACGTGTGCTGGCAGGGACTGTCGAGTCTCGGGTCTCTGTGAGTGGGCGAGTGTGCGTCCTGGGATGAGCAGTGAGGGAGCAGCCTCTGGAACTGGTCCCGCATTGCGCCGTGTCCCGGCTCTCCTCCGCCTCCCCGAGGTGGCCCTGGGCCGCCGGAGCCGCCCCCGAGGCCGGGCCCTGCTCTGGCCGGCATCTGACCTCACATCCGCTTTGTCACAGAGAGAGCAGGATCATGAAGGAGCGCCACACGTGGTCCACACTGACCTGGGTCATCTGGCAAAGGTTTTCCTTTTCTTCTTCAAAGGCTTTATCGAGATGTAATTTACAGGCCCCACAACCACCCACTTACGGGGCACAACTGAATGCATTTTAGAAGAGTCGTAGATGTGCTCCAGGCAATTTTAGACCATTTTCATCACCCCGTAAAGAAACCCTATACCCTTAGCTCTTACCCCAGTCTCCCCACCAACCTCCAGGTCAGGGGGCCACTGTGCTTTCCGTGTCCACGGACCTCGCCGTTCTGCATCTTGTGTGGATGGAATCAAGCGACACGTGACTTCTGTGTCCGGCCCCTTTCCGGTATGTGGTGTGGCTGAGGTGCACCTGTCTTACAGCATGCGTCAGGACTGGGTCCCACTTTATGCCAGAACAATGTCTGCTGTGTGGAGAGACCCCATTTTCTTAGGACATTTGTGCTGTTTCCACTTTCTGGCTGCTGTGAGTGTTGGTGTGGAGCGTGTGCTCAGTCCTCTTGGCGACACCCAGGAGTGATCGGGGGTCACGGCGACTCTGTAAACCTCGAGAGGAACCGCCCCACCGTGGGCCCGGTGCAGCTCCTGGCAGTGCCCCCACGACCCCCAGACGTTCCTGCCAGGGCCCCCAGGAACTGGTCTGTGCGCAGGGCGGGAACAGGGCAGTGTGGCCCACGTGCCAGCAGAAGACAGTCGTCTGGACGGACTGGGGCAGCGCCCTTGTCAGAGGCTCTGTGCCCCGGTGGGGGGGGGGCGGCTGGGGGGCATCAGGACCACAGCGGGCCAGGAGGTGAGGGGCCTGGGACGGACTTGACATTAGAAGATACATTGCTGTGACCGCAGGTGTGCCCGTCAGCCAGACACTTGCTCCTGCAAGAACATTGATTACAGCCTCGCTTCGCGTGCTCCCAGTCTCCGCATCCCTCCTCTGATTGGCTCCCAGTCTCCGCATCCCCCCTCTGATTGGGTCCCAGTCTCTGCATCCCTCCTCTGAGTGGGTAGGTGGGCTTGTTTCTCATCCTGAGTATCTGCAGTTACATTTCTGTTTCTATTGTGGTGGTGTTTTTGTTGAGGGGTAAGAGCTTTTTGCATATGAAGGCTGTTTTCTCCCTTTCCTAGTAGTTTGTGGAAGCTGTTCCTGATATTCAGAAGCTTGGCGTTTCCAGGTAGTGGAAACACCTGCCTGTGTATTTCTCCTTTGATTGAGCAGCGTCAGTCTGTACCGAGTGTCTGTCCATCAGAGCGAGCTTCCTTACAGTGTGGATGTGCACGGCCCTGGAGTATCCCCAAGCCCACCAGCCTGCTGGAGCACCTGGAGGCCCAGCCAGACTGTCCTGAAACTCACAGCATCCTCAGGAGGGGAGAGGATGGGGGTCCTGGGCCTCTGGCTATAAAAGCCAATCTGTAGCCCCCAGAGGGCCTGTGCCTGCAGGGGTGGGTGAGCCTATGGGTGATGGGCCCGCATGGCCCTCGTGTGCCCACAGCCCCGCAGGCCCCAGGGCTGCCTCTGGAGAAAGACCTCCCTCGGGCCAGGCTAGACCCTTCGCTCTGGCGGCAGAGCTGGCTTGGTGGGACCCGCTGGCCCCAGGTAAGCAGGCGCAGCCAGAGGCAGGAGGCCAGGGTGGGCGCAGGCATCGCTGGGCCCCTGCTCCCCAAAAGTCCCGTCTAGAGGAGGTGTGGAGGGAAGGCTATTGCATGCATTTCCTGGGGGCCCTCTCCTAGGCTGGGCCCCACTCCACCTACGACCTCCTCAGGGTGCGCGGGCCCTCCAGGCTTGCGTTGACTCCAGGTTGAAACTCCCCGAGGCCGGTGGTGTTCTGACTTTTCTCTCCAGGAGGCGATGGGAGGTGTCGGGGACACGCCCTGGGCAGGGCCTGGCTGGCTTTTCCCGTCTCCTTCTGGGACCGGCCATGGCAGGGTCCTGTCTGAGCAGGTGCCTGCGGAGTGCTGGACCAGCAGCCCAAGGGGAAGGTGCGGCCACATGCCTGGTGGGGGCTGCAGGGGTCCTGGTCCTGAAGGGCCCCGTGTGGGTAGCCTCCTCTGTGTCCCCCTGAAGGTCCAGGTGATTTCGGGGGACAGCCAGGCAGAAGAGGGTGCACAGGAGGGTCCTCCTCCACCCTTGCCCCCTGAACACACACATGCACACGCCCCATATAACAAGGACACCTGTGCACACATGCGTGCATATGCACACACATTCACACACATCTACATGCACATGCACACACATCCACACACACGCGTGTGTTTACAAACCCATGTGCACAAACATGAACACACGTGTGTCCATGAGCACTAAGCACACCTGTGTTCGCACACACACGTGCACATGTGTTTGGGGCACCCATGCACATGCAAGCACTCACAAACACATGCACACATGCATGCACATGGGCACGGGCACCCTTGGGGTTCCCCGGGGCCCTGGCCTCTGCACTCACACCCTCCCCAGCGTCCTGGGCCCCGTGCTTGGCCGGGTCAATGCCCTGCTTTCACTGCGCTGTGTGAACTAAGGACGCTGCGTTTGCTCCTGCTTCCTGCACATTCCACAGAGGAGCCTGTCCCGTCCTAATGAGGGCCCAGTCCCTGGAGCTGGTTCCCGGCAGTGCCAGCTGTTAGGTCGGTCAGCACCTCGCTTCCCCACGCCTCCCTCCCTCTCTCCCCACCTCCCCTCAGCAACAACCTGCAGTTTCTAGCTGTGTTGGGAATTAATTGTGCACTTTGCAGGCACAATTCAGAATTTGGACCCCATCTTAGTTTGGGGGCAGTCCACACAGGATTCCTGCACCTGTTGGCCCCCATTGGCCTCAGCCACTTGTCTCTCCAGCCTGGTGTCCCCTCCAGGTTGGAGACAGGAGAGCAGGCAGAGAGGGGGTTGATGTGGCCCCCAATGCTCTAAATCACCCAAACCCAAAGACTGACACCGACTGAGACCTTGTCACTGCCCCCACGTGGGTGCTTCTCCTGGCACAAGACCATCATCCCATCACCCCTGCTGACCCTCCGCAGGGCCAGGGGTGAGCTCTGACCTCCTCCCCACCACCCAGTCAGTGCTCAGCCCACGTGGGTTCCTGCTGGTCCAGCAGATGGCATGTGCTCAGCTCTCAGGGAAGGTGGCCCGTGACGGGGCAGGCCCCCCATGGCTGTGGCCCTCTGTTTCACTGGGGCTTTCCCGCCTCGGCTGCCCAGAGGGGCCCAGTTGGATTCCTAGGACTCTAGGTTAGTGGGGCTGTGCGGGTTCCACACAGCCCTCGGGTGCCCCTGCGCCCAGCTGTGCCAGAGCCCCTGGGCTCCAGTTGTGGGGTGCTCGGGGGGCCCTCGTGATGGGTGCAACCATGGCCTTTTCCAGTCAGATGACAGACCACGAAGACGAGGGGAGGCAGCCGCCAGCAAGCAGGAAGCCGGATGCTGCCGTCCTCATGCCTGCCAGTTTAGAAGTGGCTGTGCCCCTTCCCGGACGGACGCCCCGCATGGCGTTCATGGTGGGAACACGGATGTGTGCTTTCCCTCAGCTCGGGGAGGGGGACACCTGTCCCCGGCCGGGAGCGGTCAGGGCTCCGCTGACTGTGAACCTCACTACTTTCCCTTGTGCCTGCTTCTCCCGTTCGGGGAGACGGACTGGGGGCCCAGGAGCACGTGGCTCCAAGCACCTCGCCTGTCGTCTGCCCGCCAGAGAGCCCTGTGGTGGCCGCGCGCCACTCGTGGGAACTTTACCACAGGCACCCTCCCGTGTGCAGGCGTGTGCGTGTGAGTGCGGGGCCCGGTTTGCAAATAGATGAAATCACCGGAAGCCGCTTAAATGTCCGACAGAGGGAACGTGCGTCATCCACCAGCCGGGACTCACTGCCCCATGGGCCTCAGGCCGCGCAGGGGCCCGGTTCCCTGTGGTTCTATTTCCTCGGAAGTGATGGGAGCCACGCACGCACGGGAACCGTCTGGGAAGACGCAGGTTAAACTGTTAATAGAAGTGGCAGACTCTTCCTGTTTCAGTTCTGAGCTTGAAGTTTTTACAGTAAACACACGGTCGTTTTAAAGACGGGAGCTTGAGACAAGCAGGAGACGCGGGAGGCAGGCGGGCGCCCTCCCCGCGGCGCGGCACCCCCACGTGGCGAGCCTGGAGTCGGCCCGCGCCGGGGCCCGCGGCCGAAGCTCCCTCAGGGGACTGGCTGACCGGGTCTCTGGGCCTGAAGCGGCTTCCTTCGGCTCTCAGGTAACCGACTAGCTCCAGGCAGGCGTCCGCACTGGGAGGCAGAGGAAATGGAGATTCGGAAATGAGCGGGGAGGGGAGAGGGAGAGAGAGAGAGAGGCACCCAGCTGCTTCCGAACTGCTGTCCGCTTCGAGCCTGGTCCCGAGTGCTGGGCGGCGCTGCCTTGTCATCCACGAGTGGCGTCGGTGAGAAAGCCCGGGCGGCTCACGGGCGAATGTGCGGGAGCAGGAAACCCACAGCGAAGTGCAACGGGAGTCCGGCCCCGGGAGCAGTCCCCGGCTCTTCGAAGGGCAGCCCACTGCAGGTCCTGGCGGGCCGGCCGGCCGGGGCGTGGGCGCCGAGCCAGCCTGTGCCAGGAGGGCTGACAGCTGAGCTGACCTCATTCGCGTCCTGAGACTGGCCATGGGGGGAAGGGGGCTGTCCCGTGCATGTCCCCTGATGGCCGTGCGTGTCCCCTGATGGCCGTGCTCAGTCCCCTGACGGCCGTGCTCAGTCCCCGTGATTCTCCCCAACATGCCTGGGTCTCTGGGAGGAGACACGTGTTTCCTGGAGGTGGAGATGCAGCTCCTCATTCTAGAATCTGATTGTCTCCTCCTGACCCAGGCCCCCAGCACAAGCTCTGGGGCAGCATAGGGACCCCTTCTTACCCTTGGCCCTGGGGGTGCCACAGACAGGCCGGGGCCCCCATCACCTGTGCCGTCCCCAGAGACCCCCACCGTGCGAGGAGCCAGTGTCCTGGGGTGAGCACGTTGGCCTCCGGCCCCTCAGAGGACGTGGTGTTTCGGGAAGGGGGGCGGGTCCTGCGGAGACGGCGGGGCCTCCCCAGTGGACCGACGGCCCTGCCTGGGAGAGCCCGAGACGCGTCAGCACGGCGGCGGCCCAAGTCCTGATCGTGGTGCCTCTGAAAGCCGCGCCTCCAGGGAGGCGGGCCGTGCGGAGGACGCGCCGGAGCCCGCGGGGGAAGGTGGGCCCGCGGCAGCATCCCGAGACCCCAGGCCTCTTGTGCAGCTCCACGGGCTTCAGCTCAGTCCGGGAATCCCAACGGGAGACTCGGAAACCTGTAAAAAAATAGTTCTTAGGTTCATTCGTAAAAAAGAATTCAATCATAACCAGGAAAGCCCCGAGAAGAGTGGCCTCCCCGTGGGCTCGGGGCCCCGAGTGTCCGTGGGCAGGTCTGCAGCCGGTCCGGGCTCGCCGAGGTGGGGACAGCACTCCAGACCGGCTGGAGAGACCGGTCGCTTTTCAAGTGGTTTTGGGGGAATGGACACTGATCCCCACTTCATCTCGAACTCCGAGGCAAGCGGCCTGCGGATCACAGTGGAGTAAAGTGTCCGCCCGCCTGAGTCCAGGGCGAACACGCCCCCGCGCCGGTCCAGCCCCTTCACGGCTGCGCTGCTGGGCGGTTGCTTCGTGGCTCGGAGCCCAGGCCTGGAGTTCACGGGCCTTCTTGGTCCGGCCAGGGGCTTGTCGGCCGTCTGGCCCTTGCCGGCCAGCTGTTTGCTTCATGTTCACCCCTGCCTGCTCCGCACGCCCTCCAGTGTGACGGCGACGCCCCTGCACGTGCACGTACACACAACCAGAAGCACGCGGCTGCTTCCCGGACGAGCCCGCACCGCACGGGGGACACGCACCACTTGCCCCTTTCCCAGCAGCAGCAACCTGACCCCGCACGTCCGGCTGCGGCCCAGGGGCGTACTGCCGTCCGCGCGCCAGTTGTTTGGTCCCCAAGCCTGGCTGCCCTTGGGACGGTCTGGGGGCCTTCCGAATAGACCGATGTTGGGTCCCACGCCTGGAGACTGATTCGGTGGATCTGAGGTGCGGCCAGGACACGGCAGTTGTCACAAACATGGCCCCAGGCACACAGAGCCGCAGAGGGCTCCCAGCCTCTGCCGGAGACTTAGTCCCTGGCCCCTTCTCCTATTTCACACTGTGGCCTCCTCCACCAGCTCCCACAAAATGTGCTGCAGTGACAAGGTGGAGGCCACATGCCATCCTTGGCCCTGCGTTACTGCTGCCATGCGGCCACTAGACACACTGGCTTCCTGCTGATCCGCCACAGTTCTATCCTGGGCCTGGGGCCAGGGCAGGGGCAGTGGGACAGCGCAGTTGTTGGGACAGCGCAGGCCACTATGCTTCCTGGACCCATGCCTGTATCTGAGACCCCATCCTGGGGTCTGCATGGGGGACACCCCGTGGGCCCGGCCCAGCCCAGCAGAGCCTGCCTCCCTTCTCTGGCCCACCTGGCCCTCTGAGGACAGGTCCTCCCGAGGGGGCTTCACCTCACTGTCGGAGCCCCAGAGCCTGGAGGAGCCCCCCACCATGGCAAATGTTCTGGAAAGGACATGGGAAATAAGCAGATGAACAGTGGGGAAGACCAGCCGAGGCTGTTCGTGCAGCATTGGGGGGCGACACTTGCACAGGTGCAGAGCGAGCACCAAGTGCCCCTCTAGCCCTGCTGGGGGGCTGCACGCTGGGGGTTTGCACGCTGGGGGGCTGCACGCTGGGGGTTTGCACGCTGGGGGGCTGCACGCTGGGGGGCTGCACGCTGGGGGGCTGCACGCTGGGGGCTACACGCTGAGGGTTGCACCCCTAAGCTCTGGGGTGGGGCGCATTTACCGCTGGCCCCCCAGTTGGGTTTCCGGAGGCCCAGGGTGGAAGGTCTGCCTTGCAGGTGCCCCTGGCTGGATCTCCGGGGAGGAGGCACTGTGAGAGCTGTTGCTGGGCTCTGGAAACGGTGCCAGGGTGGCAGCCCGTGGGCAAACGGCGCTCCCTGGGCTCTGTTCCCGCCGCTCCTCCAGCTCTGCTCCCTCGTACGGAAATCATATTGCACCTTGTAAAACATCCAGGCTCTTGTTTCAAATTATGAAACCAACATTCTCTTTGGATAATAAAACCATGTCGGGGCCACGAGTGAGGCTTTAAATTCCAACTTCAAGGGGAAGTTAAAATTAGTTCTAAACTGTAGCATGTTTGTAACAAATTGAGTGCCACGTTTGCAGCCAGTTAAAAGTGACTGCTGGGGGGCGCCTGGGTGGCTCAGTCGGTTAAGCGTCCGGCTTCTGGCTTCGGCTCAGGTCATGACCTCGAGCCCCGCATCGGGCTCTGTGCTGACCGCTTGGAGCCTGGAGCCTGCTTCAGATTCTGTGTCTCCCTCTCTCTCTGTCCCTCCCCTGCCCATGCTGTCTCTCTCTGTCTCTCAAAAATAAATTAAAAACATTAAAAAATTTAAAAGAAAAAGTGACTGTTGGATCTGATACTTGGAATCCGTTAAATATGTGTGCATGTCACTAAAGTCATGGACAGAAGTATGACCTTCAAATATAATTAATGCAACTTAATTACAGTAAATAAAGGTCAAAGCCTAAGGAGCAGCAAACTTCATCAAAGCAGAAAAAATAAATATGTTTCCAGTTCCGACTTGAAACCTCACCCCGGGGGCAGCACGTGATATCCAGGGAAAGGCTGCAGAGGGCTCTGGGGAAGGGTATGAGCCCTCTGCCCTCCTCCTGCACAAACAGAGCGCCGAGTGTATGCACCAGCGGACTGAGCCCTTGCTCCCCGAGGGAGCTTCTCAGGGCCCGCTGACAGGACCAGGCTGTGGCTCGGGGGCCACACCGAGACACTTCCCCAAGTTGAGCCAACGGTGTTTCAGCTTTTGCTCTAACTGAACGTGACTCTTCAGAGCAGTTGGTTTCCCCATTCAGGGCATTTTCTAGCAGAACCTCACCTTAGAGCTTTGCTACAGACGTTTCTCCCAAATGCCTCTGGAGACTGAACATTAAATGGGTCTTATGACTAATGTGTCCAGGAGATGGGTCTGCAGTGTGCCTAGAACAGAACCACGGGGACGGCGAGCGGCTCGCAGTGAGGCCCAGGCCCAGCTCACACTCTCGTCTAAGTGCCCACGCCTGCCAGCTGCTGAATGCCAGTGCCAGTCTGACATCCTGTGTGGGCGGGTCCGTGCTCCCTCCAGGGCTCCCTCACTGGGCTTCCCTGTGGCCCTGCACCCCTGGACGTGCAGGGCCTCACTCCACACGGCCTCCCACACACAGCCTTCCCCTGATGTCTGTGTCCTACATTGTCTTCTAGAGAGAGGCCGCCCACTGATACTTCGCCGCAGCTCCTCATCCCCATCCCCTCCCCCATCCTCATCCCCATCCCCACCCCCTCCCCCTCCCCCTCCCCACCCCCATCCGCCTCCCCAACCTTAGCCTCATTCTCATCCATCCCCTCATCTCCATTTCC
>NC_043705.1:147314149-147326028 GCF_006229205.1 Suricata suricatta
TTGGGAGTGGGGGCGGGTGGTGAGGGGCGTGGTGGCAGGGACGGGCCAGGGTCACAGACCCTGGGTGTCTGCGGACTGGGCCCTGGGGAGAAAGAGAGCACAGGGCCCTGTTGGCCCGCTTATGTTGAACGCCTGTGGCCGGCGAGGTGGGCGGCCTGCTCTGCGTGTGACGGCATCTGACAGGACTCAGAGGGGCTGAGCAGGGCCTGTGGGCAGGGGCGGTGCCGCCGGCCGCCTTACAGCCTGTTGGGATCCCCTTTGGTCCACCTGCAGACAGTTACCCTAACAACGGGAGAGGGAAGGTGGCGGGGCCCGACCCGCAGAAGCGGCCCCAGTGCTGGGAGCAAGAGGCGAGAGCCAGGGCCTCGTGTCAGGTCGGGAGGGCCCCCAAGCCCATCGGAGGCCTGAAGGGGGCCCCGCTCTCCCCGCTGAAAGGGCCTGACTCTTACCGCCCTTTGTCAGTCATCGTACTGACCGGGAGAGATGCCCCCAGCTGCTCCCGCACCGGTGACTGGTGCGCTGGCCCGCGTGGCCCTGTGCTCCTCGCCCGGGGCCCGGCTGGGACTGTGGGGCCGAGTGCCCGCATGGCCCCGAGAGCAGGAGCTTTCTAGCTGCGCTGCAAGTCCTCCCCCCAAGCCAGGCAGGCCGCGGACCTGCCCTCCACTTTACATTGGGGCCCCAGGGATCCGTGCTTCTGCCCAGGTGGCTCAGGAGGAGAATGGCTTGGCATGGGGTGCCCACCACCCCCAGCCCCGGGACCCCCTCCAGGAAACCTGTGTCCAAGCTGGAGCACGTGGTCCAGGAAACCTGGGCGATGCCCCACACGGAGCCTGTGCTGGCCCATCCCACGTCCCCAGTGTCCCCCTGGGGCTGCCCTCAGTCTGCTCGCTGCACGGAGGAGCCCTCCCATCATGTGGGCCAAGAGGCAGTGCCCCCCCCTCCATGGCAGCCTCACCCTGGGCTTCACACACACACTCCTGCGTCCTCTGTGCTCTTGCTGCCCTGCCTCCTGCCCGGTCACCTCTGCCCGGTCACCTCTGCAGCAGCAGGAACTCTAGGCCTCGGGTTCCATGGAAACAGGAGGGCGGCTCATTCATGCATCCCTGAAACAAGCACCAACTGCCTGCCGGTTCTTGGGGCATGTGGGCTGATACTGTCCCCCAAGATGTCAGGTTCTCACTCCCAGGACTTGCAAATGTGGCCTCAGACGGCAAAGAAGAGGCTTTCGAGATGTGACAGGTTGAGGCTGAGGGTGAAAAGTTCAGGTGTGGCTGGGGTGGGCCCTGAATGCCGTCACGAGGGGCCTTACAGAGACCAGAGCCCCTGCAGCCCGGGAGTGAGGCCGGGCCTCCTCAAGCCCATGCCGCCCCACGATTCCAGCAGCAACCCCAGTTCTGCAGTCAGTCTGGCCTCACAAGCGAGAGAACGCGTCTGTTTTGTCACAGCAGCTGCAGGAGACATGCCGGCGGCCTCAGCAGCCTCCCCCATCCCCCCTCCCCCTGCCACCTTCCCCCTTCCCACCCCTCCCGTGTGGGCAGGACTGGGAAACCGAGGAAAGCACATGAATGTGCAGACGCCAAAGTGCTCCAGGTCCAAGGGGCACAGAATGCCCACAGGCCGCGGGGCCTGGGTGCTGCCACTGGGTGTCCCGGCCAGCGGGCACTGAGGCCATGCCGTGGGCGCTGCTGGGCATTCGGTGCCGCTCCCGCCCCAGGGGCCTCGTCAGATACAGGACGGGGACCCCCACAGGTGGAATGAGCCCTCTGGGCACCCGGGGCCTCTGAAGGGGAGTCAGCTGTCTTCAGAGTCACCCTCACAATCGGCCAAAACTGACATCTTCCACCAAGAGCTGCCGAGGCCCACAGCCCCAAATCCCCAAGATGGAAGTGGCCAGACAGTGGTGTGGATGCTGGCCGGGCAGGCTAACTCAGGGGAGACACCAGGATGGCCCACGCCACCCTGTGGCCAGGCCCCCCCCCAAGGAGCCCTGATGGTGACCTGGAGCCTGGGTGCGGTGGCCGTGGGCGGGCCCGGGAGGTCTCGGTGCCACCAAGAGCTGCCAAGGCACGGAGGAAGGGGCGGCACCTGAGCCTGGTCCCCCCGGGCTGACCGCAAGGCCAGAACCCGGCTCCGGGCCCAGGGACGGCCGCCTGCGCTGCTGTGGGGCTCTGTGGGTCCACATGCAGCACCACGGTCATCACGGTCACCAGGGGACTCCCACCCTGCGGGCAGGTGCTCTGAGGACAAAACCACAGAGAGAGGGGTTTCCGGGCAGCCCTCGGACCCTCCCCCGTGGACCCTCCCCCCACGGACCCTCCCCCATGGACCCTCCCCCGTGGACCCTCCCCCCGTGGACCCTCCCCCATGGACCCTCCCCCGCGGACCCTCCCCCATGGACCCTCCCCCGTGGGCCCTCCCCCATGGACCCTCCCCCGAGGGCCCTCCGGGCCCAGCCACTGGAGAGCATCCCAGGAACCACGGCGTCGGGCCCTGCTCGCTTTGCCGGAGTCCAGGGAATGAGGGACTCCTCACGAGGGGCTGGCAGGCGGGTGGAGAGACCCCGAGGTGGGGACAGGCCTGGGGGGGCCCACGGGGCCAGGTGTGTGGCTCGCTGAGACCAGAACAAAGCCGCCCCCCTCACCTAGATGTGTCCTCCCCGGGTGCTGGCCTCCCCATGTCCTCTGCACAGAGACTCAGCCCTTGAGGGCAGGGGTCAGCTGCCGTGAGTCTGGGGCGCGGTTGCCCCAAGAACCCCGGGGCTTCATGGCAAGTCCGAAGGCCTCATGCCTGAGGAGGCATCTCTGAGGGCTGCCTCTCGGATTTGAGACCCCAGCGCAGCCACCCTCTGGGACGCGCCCAGGGCGGCAGGGCTGAGGCAGAGGACTACTGCTTGGCCGCCCGGGGTCTCCGGCCGCCCACTGCCCGGGGCGCCGCCTCCAGCTTGGGCCACGGACCCCCCGGAGGCCAGATCTCTGGGACGGACCCACTGTCCAGAGGGGGAGGCCGGGTGCACAGGGGACCCGGGACCCTGTGCTCGGCAGTGGGCGTGCAGCCGCGAAGAGACACACGGAGTTCCGATTTCCTGGAGCCTACGCTAACAAAGCAAAGAGCAAACGTCATGTGATCGCTGTGTAGAAAAATATCTGAGAACATTCAACGTTCATCCATGGAAAGTTCTCAGCAGACTAAGAATAGAAAGGCATTTCCTTGACAGAACAAGCGGTTTGTTAAAAAAAACCTTCAGCAAATTTACAATCCCAGTGAGACAGACGGCATTCCCCGTAAGACACTCCAGGAATGGGAAGTGTGCCTTCCAACACGTCTTCCCGACACGGTCGGAGAGGAAACCGCTGTGGTGTCAGATAGAGAGAGAGACAGAGACAGACGGAGACCGAGAGACAGAGACAGAGACAGAGACCGAGAGGCAGAGACAGAGACGGAGACTAAGAGACAGACGGAGACAGGCAGAGACAGAGACCGAGAGGCAGAGACAGAAACTGAGAGACAGATGGAGACAGAGAGGCAGAGACAGAGACCAAGAGGCAGAGACAGAGACCGAGACCGAGAAACAGAGACCGAGACCGAGAAACAGAGACAGAGACCGAGAGGCAGAGACAGACACTGAGAGACAGACGGAGACAGAGAGGCAGAGACAGAGAAACTGAGACAAAGACAAATAGAAATAGAGACAAAGAGACAGACAGATAGTGATAGAGGCAGAGACAGAGACAGACATAGATGGAGACAGAGATGGACAGAGACAGGAGATAAAAACAGAGACAAAGATAATGACAGAGACAGAGATAGAGACAGAGAGAGAGGGAGATGGAGAGATAAGGGATGAGGCGTGGAAGGAAAAAGGAAAAGCAGATAACCATCAAAAATGGTGTCATTATAGAAATTAGGGGGAAATGAACAAAATAAAGAATAAAGACAAGAAACCCAGGATAACGTGCAAGCCCTGAGCATCGTGCACGTGTGTTATCAGAAACAATCACATGCAGCAGGTGTGTTGGATGCAAACACAACATACAGAATCAGCTGCATTTCTGTGTCCAGAACCAACAGATGAAACCCTGTCCAAATCTAGCAATAGCTACAATTCTAGAACTTCACGGAGACGCCGACACGGACCTGGCTTCCAGGCACAACCGTGCGGGCAGAGCGTGAGCCAGGGCTGCTGGAGAGGACGGTGGCCTCAGGGACCGTTGGGTTTGGCTGCAGGACCCGGCAAGCTGCTGCACAATTCGCAGCGACACACGAGGCTCCGGGACAGACAGACGGAGAGGGCGGGGAGGAGCACGTGGGGAGCTGTCCCTGTCGGAGCCCAGACGGGCGCTGGCGCCGGACAGACCGGCAGACAAGGGACCAACGGCAGAGAGGACAGCCGTGTGATCCAGCGTGCAGGGACGCACGGACGGCCTTTTCTTGCTCCTCCGCCTCCCGCCCCGTGCGGGGACTGGAAGTAGAAGACGAACGCGAGCAAGCACCTGGGAGCCTTCCTTAAACAAGCCAGAGAGGCAGGCGGTGTCACGGCCAAGGCTGGCACTGGAGCCGCAGTGAACTGAGGGCCGTCCGCTGGTCGAGAGGCGCCAGGCTGCAGGACGGGGTGCTGATGTTCAGACTGTAGGGAAGGCCGAGCCGTCGGGGAGACGAGCATGAGGGGCCCCGGGAGCCCACGCCCTTCAGCCTCAGCAGTGGTCATGACCCCAAGGGGCGAGTCAGGACCCAGGCCGTGTCGCTCCCGACGGAGACCAAAGTCCGTGACAACCAAGCCGCGTCTTGCTCAGGGGCCGTGGAACAAACGCGGCGTCATCAGAGCGAGAGGGAGGGACAGAAGGAGGCACAGCGGCGCTGCCCCCCCGAGCTGCCAGGGCGCCGTCTTCAAAACCCCGGAGAACCAGCCTCTGCCAGCAGGCTGCGTGGAGCGGACCCCTCCCCTCCTGAAATCCCCTCCCCTCCACGGTGCCCGGCGGCTGTCACCCAGGGTCTGGCTGGCAGACACTGACCCGGGGCCTCGGGGGCTCCCGGGCAGTGGGCAGAGGACCATTGCTGGGCTGGGCCGGATCAGGGGGTCGGGGCTGCTTTGGGGGGGTGCTCTCCCATCCCCCCTACACAGAGTGTGAAGTGTCTGCCCTCCGGGGCCTGCAGGGGCGCGGTGGCCGCAGCGGGGACGCGGGGCACAGCGGTGCCAGCGATGTGGGCCGTCCCCAGAGCCCGCGCCGCTGATGCTGATGGGCGAAGGCGTCCCCGGACAGAGCCCGCGGGCTCCTCCCCCAACCCGTTTGCCCAGCGGCCTGCCCTGGCCCTGAACCCCAACCTGGCCTCGCGCAGCCCACCCCGGCACAGGCCCCGCGCTGGCGGCTGGCAGCGTGGCCCCCATGTCCCGATGCGCGGTGGCCGTGCTCGCTGCCACCTGCCCCCCACCCCGAGCAGGGGAGCTCCTCCGGGTCTGGCCCTGAGCGGTTGTAGGAGTAAGGGGGGTGCCAGCCTCTCCTCTCTGCAAGGGGAGCAGGTCTGGGGGGTCTGGCCTGCCTGCTCCCCTCACTCCATGGGTCTAGTTCACGGTCAGGAGCAGGTTAGTTGAGTCTGTTTGCTGTGTGGTTGGTGTTTCTGTCTTACGCATGCTCCAGAGAGGCAGACCTCTGCTCCTCACACAGGAGTTTCTTTACTTTTTTAAAAATGTATTTAGTTTGAGAGAGAGAGAGAGGTTGTGTGTGTGTGTGAGTGTGTGTGTGTGAGTGGGGATAAGGGAGAGAGCACACACACACACACACACATGCACACACACAAGCAGGGGAGGGGCAGAGGGAGAAGGAGAGGGGGAGTCCCAGCAGACTCGGTGCCGTCAGCACAGAGCCCAGTGTGGGGCTCGATCTCCCAACCATGAGATCATGACCTGAACTGATATCAAGGCTTGGACGCTTAACCGACTGAGCCACCCAGGTGCCCCCAAAGGTATGCTTCTTGATGCCCAGGTCTGCCCTGACCCATCAGCACCCCCGGAGGCCCCACGGTGTACCAACCCACAAGCACAATCCTGTGAGCCAGCGCGACGGGGGTGCCCTCTGGGACCCACCAGCCCCCCCACTACCCTACACTCGACCCAACAGGACGTCCCACGGGGCAGCCCTCGGGGCCTTGGGCTGGCGGCCTCTCCAATGTCCGTCTTCCCAGAGCGTCGGGAGGGGACTCCCTGGTGGGGCCCCGCCTTCCCCCCACCCACTTCGAGGTGCACGCAGGGCTCGGGAGTGGTGCCCGGCCATGGGGTCGGCTCTCAGGGAGGCCCCGGGGAGTCGCTGCAGCATGGCCCCTCCGCTTCCCTGCCTGCTCCGGACGCGTGTGCCCACGTGGCTGTCCACCTGTGCGCCGGGTTCACCTTGATGGGCAGCTTCCTACCGGAGACTCTAATGTTTATATTTAGTGAGCTGGTGCCACCAGCCTTTCCAGGCAGAACCACAAAATTAGCAAAATCCTTTGCACTTCCTTCCTCTGAAAATTTTGCCATAAATCAAAGGCATGAGGATTCCTCACCCAGGTGGTTCTGTCTGGACCAGCCCATCCGAGAGCCTGTGCTGCAAGACATACGTAAAACTAGGTTTTCTAGTAGCCACACACATGCGTGTGCACACACACACGCACACGCACATGCACACACACACGCACACGCACAACCAGGGGCGCCTGAGTGGCTCAGTTGGTTAAGCATCCACATCAGCTCAGGTCATGACCTCATGGTTTGTGGGTTCAAGCCCCGCATCAGGCTCTGTGCTAACGGCTGGCTCCTGCTTCAGATTCTTTCTCTTTCTCTCTCTGCCCCTCCCCACCTTGCGCTCTGTCTCTGTCTCTCAAAAATAAACTTAAAAAAGAAATAAAAGTCCAAAAAGAAACAGATGTCACTCAATGCGTTATTTAACCCAAAGTACCCCAAATATAATTTTGGCCAAAATTTAGCCAAAATGTAAAGTTGTTGCCACTGTGTCTTTCCACAACTCTGCGGAGGGGGATCAGGGGCGCCACAGGCCCCGGGGGGGTTACTGGCCGCCAATGGGACACCCAGGCCCAGACTCGCCATGTCACAGTCACGTGCTACCACGTCCAGGTCAGCACATGTGTGCCCCCCTGGATTGCAGGACATGTGGAGTCCCGGGCCGGGGAGTGTTGGGAGAGGGAAGGTCACCTCAGCTCCCCCGCACGTCGCCCTGGGGGCTGAGCCCCTGAGGTGTTGGAAGGCCCGCGTGCCCTCCAGCCCCTCCTGCAGTTGGAGGGAGGCTGCGGGAGGGGCGGGGAGATAGGAGGGTCACCACGGGCAGAGCGGGCACAGAGGGGTGGGACCAGCCTGTCCCTCGGGGGCAAGGTCTCTGCCCCCAGGTAATGGCAGAAGCACCCCAGCTTCTCCCCAGACAGGGGGGCAGGGGGGGTCCCCAGTCCTGGACTCTGTGAGAAGGACAGTCCTCGTGCAGTGCTTGTCCACACCAGAGGCCTGAGGTCACAGCGGACCCACCACCTGGAGCCTGTGGGGCGGGAGGGTCACTGCACCCAGAAACTGGGAGAACTGCCTGAAGGGAAGGAAGGCAGCAGTGGTAAGTGGTGAGTCGGTGGAGAGAGACCTCTGGTTGTTAATGATAACTTGAGGATTAGAGAAAGATGGTCTTCGTTCATAAGTAAGCGCACATGTGACAGAACAATACTGCTCCAGTGACAAGTGGTAGCTCAGCTAATGGGGGGAGAAGGTCCTGGTCAAAACTGATAATTCGGTGTTGACAGGGAAAGGATGCTTCCAGTCCTAAATAACTCAGGTGACATAGAGGCTCCCAGCGACAAATCTGCAGCGTTTCCAGGCCCAGATTATACCTCAGAGGAGCCGGAGAGACTTCCCGTCAGACATGAGAGCACAGGCGACAGGCATCAGAATTTTCCAGTCGGGAACTGTCATTCACACAACAGCAAAGGGTTCCAAGTGGTGAGTCCCGTGATGGAGGAAGTTTCCGGATAACCGACCGCTCAGGTGACGGAGGGAGGCAGTGACGCAGCGCAGGCAGACGCAGCCCCCGGTCACAGGCACGACCCCGGTGGGGACGAGAAGCCACGAATGATGACTCGGGCGACAGCGGAGGAAGGCTTTGGTGGTAGACGCGCACGCGGTGCGGAAGGGGCCCGGCGCCAGGCGCGGCCCAGGTGGCGGTGACTTCATCGTAAGCGGTGACTCGTGCGGCAGAGAGGTGCCTCGTCAGCCTGAACTGCAAACTCAGCACGTGCGCAACGGTATTCAGGCGACAGAGAATGAGATTTCCAGGCATAGCTGATGAGTCACGGAGTAAGAAAGGTGTCTGGTCGCAAAGGGTTAGCCGGGGGTGTGGACAGTCACGGGTTAGAACTCATGTAAAGCCGAGAGAGGTGGCGTTCAGCCAGAATCGACCCCTCAGGAAAAGAGGGAAAAAAGGTTCCCAGAAATAAATGTTCAGTAGGTTGGCAGGGAAGGAAGGGTCCCAGTTACAAATGGGGACCCAGGATGGTAGAGAAGGGTGGGCTCCAGTCACAAACTAACTTAGGAGACGCAGGAGGAACTCCATCTTAAATCCGTTGCCAAAGCAATGGAGTCTCAGCGTCGAGGGTAACTAGGAGACAGAGAAGGAAGAACTCCGCTCAGAAGTGACAGCACGGTCACGGAGAGCTCTGCAGTCTTACGTGACGGTTCGGATGGGAGGGAGGAAGCGAAGGGCTTGCGACGGCAGCTGGCGGCTCAGGTAACCAGCCAGGAAGCCTTCCCGTCCATTAATTCCAGAAGCCAACACCCTCAGACGCGGGCAGGAGGTCCGCTGTCCTAAGTGACGGCATACGGAGAGAACGCTGTCCGTTACTGACGAGGAGGGGAATCTCGGTCAAAAGATAAGTCATAGAAAAAATAACTCACAGAGGAAGCAGGTGTCTAAGTGTGAAGGGTAACTCACCTGAGGGGAAGGTTTCCGGTCCTGAGTGAGACCTCACGCGGTAGAGATCACACTTTCGGGAAGTTGGGTCTGGGTCCCCGTCGGGTGCAAGGACAGGCGGGACCAGGGAACACGGCGCTCACGCCGCTTGCTGTGCCTTGAGAGGAGGCCTCCACCTCGGCTTGAGTTTCCGCCGGCGTCCACAAAATGTGTCTGCTCTTAACCGACCCCTGGAATGGTTCAAGGGGCCAGTCCTTTCTCCCGACAGGGGCCTCCGCCAGCAGGCCATCTTTGCTCCAGGGTCCCCGTTGTCTGATAGAGTCCAAACCTCTGGGCCTGCACGGAGATCCGAAGGCTCCGCCCTGGAGGGGGCCCCCACACCGCCCGGCGGGGACGTTGCTCTGGCAGCAGGGACCAAGGAGGCCACGGGGGTGAGCTGTGAAGTGTACGGGGGCATGTGGAGTGCTCGGAGAAATGATGGATGCGAGGACGTGGCACTGGGGGTGTCACATGGTGTGAGAGCATCCTGCACGCAGGGAAGGAGAAGCTGAGGCCAATGGCCAATGACTGGGAAGGAGCGTGAGGGCCAGACAGTCTCCGGACACTCAGAGGCCCTGCTCACACAGAGAAAAGGGGGGAATTCGGTGGTCCAGCACCTGGACCCACAGTGGCCAAGTGTCCCCAGGGGATCCCAGACAATGACCAAGGGACAGACACCTATGCGAATGGGTCCCGAATCTAACCCCCCAGACTCGCTGGACCTTCTGAGCCTGAAGAAGCGGCCCCAGGGCTAGGGCTAAATAGCACAGCTGGGGACACGCCAGATCCCCAACACTGAACTGCAGAGGGAGCACCAGGGCCACACATTAGGGTGTCACCGAGGGGGCTGGAGGGAAAGACAGGGCTGTGAGGATTCAGGACCAGCTGCTTTCCTGGGACATGGGGCTGGATTTCCCGCAAAGAAAGACCCAAGTGATGGGCAAACCCAGTGCCCAGGGGTCCTTGGAGGCCTAAAGACGAATGTGGCCATGTGGAGCCATGGCAGCCAAGGAAGGGGTGGGTGGGGGGCCTGTGTGCGGGGGGCCGGGCGGCTGTGGGGGAGAGCTCACCAGAACCTTCTGCTTTCCCTGTGTTAGGAATGTAACAACACACTTAACATTGGGTCCTGGCCGGTGGTGAGAGCCACCCCGGAGGGCGAGCTGGGGGCAACCTCCCCTAACAGCTGACCCCCCGTAACTGTTTACCAAAACCAAGGCCACATGGTGGGAAAGGGCGCAGGGGTGAGTCCTTCCCACCTCTGCTCATTCTCCACCTGGTCCTGCTGAAACCGGGACCTAGTGGCGCCCTCAGACGCGGCGAAGAGGTTGGCCGACCGGCTCGATCCTCACACCTCTGCGCGAGGCCCGGGCCATGGCTGCAGCGGTCCAGGGCTCGTGCCCGCTGAGCTGGAGGACGCAGAGAAGAGGCCCAGAGGTGGTCCCACACACTGCCCTGCCTGCCGCTCTCTCACAGCTCAATCTCATGGCCCCTGCGGGTGTCTGGGGACAGTGCTCGGGCCATTTCACCAATGAGGAGTGGGCTGCCCTCCACAGGAACACAGATCCACCCGCCCCTCCCGGACCCGCCCCTGGTGGGCAGGAAGAGCCCTGAGCCCGGGGCCATGTCTGGTGAGGCCTGGCGATGTGCACCTGAGAGGTTTCGGGTGCTGCCCACACGTGCCCCGACACAGCCTGTGCCAGGGGACAAGCCCAGGACTGGAGTCCTGTCTCGGGGCCCACGTCTGACCCTCTCCTCACCTATCTTCAGCAGGCTCCTCTGGATGGCCTGTCTCCTCCTCACACGTGCCCTGTGAACCAGGTCCCGAGGAGAAACGAGGAGCTGGGGACACTCCTGCCCCGTCGCCCCCTCTCCTGCTCAGAAGCCCACACTCAGCCGCAGCCCCAGGCACAGACATGCATGTGGAGGCGCACAGCAGTGGGGAAGAGAGAAGGGACTGCAGAGCCCGAAAAGGGACACATGGCAGGGCTGGCGGCCTTCGCTGACGGCTCGGTCCATCCTGGGGCCCTGGCACGCCCTCCTGTCCCACTGCACGGGGCAGTGCCACCCGCTAGGGGCCCCAGGGCAGGCATCAGATGCACGTACAGAACCCCTGGAACCCACCTTCTGGGCCTTGGTCTGGTGGACTCCACCCTTAAGTCTCTCATTTTCTGACCACAGGGCCTGGCGCTGGGGCCCCACCCCCACGTGTCCCCACTCTGTCCCTCTGGGCTTCCCTTCCCCATGGCTGTCTCCCTCACCCTATCTTCCCCCGCACCCCCGCTCCCCTGCCTGCCCAGCCCAGACCCTGGCTCCTTCCCTCCATCTGTGCACCTGGACACCAGGCATTTCAGCAGCAAACTCACAAGACGAAGCTGCCTCAGGGTCCCCACCCCTGGAGCACGACACACCCCTCTTCTCCTGAGCCCCGGGCCCAGAGACCCCACTTTTACCCCCACTTCAGGGCTCGAGGAGGCCAGAGCCAGGCTCCAGGATCCAGATGTGGCTCTTGGTGCCATCCCATAAACGCTCACGGCCCCTTCCAACACCTCAAAGCATGAAACAGGCTAAGAGCTTCATAACCATGTGGACATCTTAATAAAATCTAAATCGTCAGCGTGAAGAGACTCAACGTGAGAAAATTCTGGTGGAATAAGCTTTAATACTTAAAAAAGTTTTGTAACAAAAGCCAACATGTTCTTCAAAACATGAACAAAGCACGAACATGAAGTCGATCTGTGCTTCAGATCAGCGCAAACAAAGCACGACCATCTGGGGGCAGGCCCAGTTCTGGGCAGCGCTGCATGCGCTTAATGCACGACTGCGCTCCAGCCCCGGGGGGCGCCGCTGAGGCCCTGCGCGTCCAGGCGCCAGGCCGCAAGCCCTGGGGGGTGCTGCTGAGGCCGCGAGCCC
>NC_043705.1:147326128-147333285 GCF_006229205.1 Suricata suricatta
CAGCACAGGGCGGGGAGGGCACAAGCACCTGGGGGGCCAGGGAGGGCCGTGTGAGCAGAGCCGCCTCCTCCCGCCCAGGAGCCCGTCACTTAGGCACAGAGAGAAGTCAGATCCCCAAGGGCGCTCTGTGCCACTCCCTGCAAGGCCGCGCCCTGCCGCAGAGCGGCAGTGGGGGGCACAGAGCGCCTGAGACTGGGGCGGCCTCGGCAGACTCACCTGGACGTACAGCGCATGAGCCAGAAAGGGCAGTTTTCTCAGGACGCGCCCACTGAGACCCTCGCTCTTCCTGTGAACAGAACTGCACTTGGGGACAGTTTCCGGACGGCTTCCCTCCTCTCCTCCCCTCCAGTGGGCTTCAAGGGGGGCTGGTCGCCCCCGGTCCTCAGCTCCTGCCCCAGGCGGGACAGGATCCTTGCTGCCCTGACGTGCTACCTGCCCAGGAGAGCCACGCAGGACACAACGGGCACGTGGCCAGCAGCACGGGTCCCTAAGAAACCAGGCTGGTCCCCATCTATTTTTGTGTAAGTGTCTAGACTGCTCTCCTCTGCCTCATCTTGATCAGGTTCAATCTCTCCAAGAGATAATCCAAAAACAATTCCTTCTTCAGGCTCTCCCTTGGTTCAAAACCTCCCACGCCTCATGGCTTCAGGATGAAGTTCAGACTCTGGTCAGAACGTGGCCTCTGGGCTGTCTCTGCCGTGCGGCCCACCGGAGGTCCCCTGCACATGTGGCACCGCAGCCTTCCCCAGTTCTCCAGTCTGTCCCCAACTTACTGTCCTTCGAGGCTCCGCTGCATCTCCCTCCCTTCCCTTCCTGTGGCCCTGGGTCACCGAAGCCAGCGGGGAGGCTGACCGCACTGCCAGCCACGGGCCCCAGCACTCGGGTGCTGGGTGCTTCCCTCCTGATGCCCAGGGCGGCTGGGCCGCGCGCTTTCCCGGACTTCCCGAAGCACCGAGCACAGGCCCCTGCGGTTTACTCTGCTTACTACTCAAACAGAAGTTCCCGCTTTTTTCTTCTTGTCAATTTATAAAAATTTAACCAATATCCTTCACGAAATCATTGACCCATCATGAGCACCTCCATCTGGGTTTCTGTCTTTTTCGAGAGAAGCGCAGCACCGCTCTGCTGCCTGACGGTGCCCGCGGGGAGGCAGTGGCCTCCGCGCTCTGGCCCAGGAGCCGGGGCGGAGGCGGCTGGGTGCTCTCGGAGCTCTCCCAGTGCACGCGTGACAGATGCCTCGGGGTTCACGTCCCTGTCCTTGACCCCAAACCACTACCCCAGGCTGCTCCGGGCAGCTACAACCACCTGAGCACAACAAAGGCACTTTTCTAGGTTATAAAAATGAAGGGAACGCACACCTTGAAATTTCGCTCAAAAGGAGGCTCAACTTCGACACGTTGTTCTCAATGAAGCCGATCATCTCCAGCTCCCGGAGGGTCAGCAGCTGCTGGCGAGGGTATATGATCTGACACTGCAGACAGAGACAGGGCATCACGCAGGGCCCGGGGGAGGAGTGCGCACGGTCAGCCCCAGGGCCAGCAGCTCGCCCCCCAGAAACACGAGCAGGGCCCTGCCGGGACGGGCCGCTCCCCTCGCTCGCGCACGTCCCCACTGCCTCACACCCCGGTGACGCTACCGATGACACACAGGTCTGAGACCAGCAGGGACCCAGCCTCTTCTGTGCTTTTAATCAAGACGTGTCTTCGCTACGGGTCAGGGCAGGGAGGGGCTCCGAGGGGCGGAGGCCAGCCTGCTATCGGCTTTCAGAGGCGTATCACAGCCCAGGGAAGCAGAGTCCAGGACCTGGCCTGCCTTTCAAGGAGGGTCTCCATTTGTTTTTGTTGTTTTAATGTTTATATTTGAGAGAGAGAGAGACAGACAGAGCAGGGGCGGGGGAGGGGCAGAGAGGTTCCAGGCTCCATGCTGACAGGACAGAGCCCGACCCAAGGCTTGAACCCACAAACCATGAGATCATGCCCTGAGCTAAAGTTGGATACTTAACCGACTGAGCCACCCAGGCGCCCCTACATTTGTAGTTTTCGAGAACAATGCTGTGTGACTGGCACAGCCTGACCCTGGATCTGGACTCGGTTCCCTTGTGAGGGAGGTGCTCTGCCAAGAGCCGTACCCGTCAGGGCACCCAGGACCACCACTGACGGCTTCTAACATGAACGGATCTGACTTAGGAACGGGAGAGAACGGAGACCGAACGGCTTTCTGTGCACTCTGGAGGTCTGGTGAAGGCTGCGGGTAAACCGAGGACACGGGGTTCGTGCGGGTGTGTTCGCACCTCAGTGACACTCCCTCGGCGTCCCTGCAGCCCCCCTCCGGTGCACGCGACAACTGTGGCCCCTGACAGAGGGGGCCAGTCACGCCAACAGCCTGCAGCACCGGCCGAATCTCCGCTCCGCCAGCGGAATGGCTTGATTCCCTGTAAACTGGCTAAGAACCCCTGTCCCACATGCTGGGCTTCTGGAAAAGGTCAGCAGGTTAACTGGCAAAACCAGTTCCCTTGTGAGCGAGTCCACATCCAGTCCCTGGAACATGTCCCAGGCGCACGGCACAGAGGGAGCGTGGCCGCGGGCAGGAGCCCATCACTCTGACTTCTCGGCACCAACGCTTTCTGGGGCTCCCTTGGGACCTCAGGTCAAAGCTCCACGGGCCCCCTACTTTCTCCATGCCACAGCAAAGCAGGATGGGGTGCACGCGCCAGGCCAGCCCTCCCATCCCCGTCAGCCGCTGTGTAATCCTTGCTGAAGCCATCAGGGCCCCAGCCCCTCGGTGCCGCGTCGGGGGTCCACTCCGCCCCCACCATGCTGTTACCACGCCAGGCAACGGCCACCACGTAAATCGCCTGCCGGCCAGCTCGGCCACCACACATCTCCCAGACTCAGGGTTCAGGAATGCCCCCTGGGAGAGGGACCGTCTGCCTCGGGCCTGCCGTGCCCAGTGCGCCTCCGGCTCCCAGGTCCTGGTTTGGGCCATTTACACCAGACCCTCTGGGAGCGCTACCTCGCCCATGGCGGCTGTGCTCATCGCTGTCACTAGAATACGGGACTGAAGGGACGTTATTACTGAGCCCATGACGTCCCTGTGAGCAACACCCTCCAGTCAGGAGAGCGTCCCTGTGAGGACAACTTCCAGTTAGGACGACCTCCCTGTGAACTGTGACCTCCAGCGAGGTCTCCCTGCAAACCTGGCGTGTCCGGCAGGTCACCACACCCCCCCCACCCCTCCCGGCGTGGCTGACTGGCAGATCGCACCAGCAGGGTCATCATTTTGTGCCGACAGAGAAAAAACATGGAGTCGGTGGCCATAATTTCAACTACCAGCTCAACCTGTGAGACAAACCAACTGTAATTTCCAACCTAAGATGGTGAACGCCATGTTCCAGTAACTCATCCCACATCGGAACTGGCTATTTTAAACTGCATCAAGAAATTAAGGACACACGAAAAACCCAGCTGGAAGAAAGAACACCCAGTACCTTCATCAGTTCTTCCAAACAGGAGAGGTAGATTTTGAAGATGGCCGCCGCAGAGGGCGGTCCGACGTACTGCCTGATGTCAGCCCTGTCCACGAAGGCCACGTCGATCCTCTCCGTGATGTTGGAAGTGGTCAGGATCACCACGTTGCAGTGCCTGGAGGCAGAGGAGCGCGCAGTGGGCTGGTGCTCAGCGATCCCGCCATGCCCTCCGTGCGGGAAGGTTCCGGCGTCCGGCGAGCATCCCGGCCGCTGCACCCCGTGTCCCAACACCGGCCTGCGCGGCCTCCCGAGCCCCACACTGAGTGCCTGCCGGGCCCCCAGCTCCCACTGGGCTCTCCTGGCTCCAACACAATGCACCAAGGAGATGTTGCTCCTGTCTTCCAGAAAGTTCTCCTAGGCGCCCACTTCACTGGTCCCTCTCCTCCCTCAACTGTGGCATGGCAAAGTCTCTCACTTTATTTTCTTTTTTCTTCCATTTTCCTAACTTATTTTATCTCGAGAGACAGAGAAAGTGTGTATGTGCAAGGGAGGGGCAGAGAGGCAGAGAGAGAGAGAGAGAGAGAGAGAGAGAGAGAGAGAGAGAGGGAGGGAGGGAGGGAGGGAGGGAGGGAGGGAGGGAGGAAGGGAGGGGGAGAGGGAGAGGGAGAGGGAATCCCTCACAGGCTCCACACTCAGCTTGGAGCCCAGTGGAGGGCTTGACCCCATGACCTGGAGATCACGGCCTGAGCCAGTATCAAAGGTCAGACACTTAACCGCCTGGGCCACGCGAGCACCCCTCGAGCTCACTCTGTGTGCAGTGTCCTGAGGGCACCGCGGACCTGCCTGGGCACGGCCAGCTGGGCACTCGCCTCGCAGCCCCTGCGACTCCCACACGCTGCGGAGCTGAACTATGTACCCTGCTTAGCAGCTGCTTTCCCCCATAGCTCCCAAAGGCCACGAGAGTCCCGTCGTCTCGTCCGCCGGCAGTGGCCAGCACAGCAGGCACAGGTATCCCGGGGCGCACACTTCCCAGCCCCCAGGGCTCAGATGCGGGGACACTGGAGTGCTCCCCGGGGCTCCAGTAGACAGAGACAGGATGCAGGAGGTGTGGGGCCCGGGAACCCCTGGGAGCGCCAGCTTCGCCTGGTATCTGGCAACGGCTGTGTGGCAGGGTGTGCAGGGGTGAGCCAGCGAGGGTAGGGGCAGGGAGTGCGCGGGTCGTAGGAGCCCAAGAGGAGGGATTGCACGGCTGGGATTCTTGTCTGGGGACAGACTTTGTCGCCAGGAGTCAGATCCACACAAAGGCAGGCCCGGAAGGCCAGCCTACATGGTCTGAACAGGAGGCATGAAGTTAAGGGGGAAGGAAGGCTCAAGGGAACCCAGCAGCCCACACGTCTCCATTCCTTCCGAGCTGACACCTGCCAGTGACAGGAGGGGCGCCGGGGCCCCATCTTCTGGCTCGAGCAGTGGCTGCACTGCACGGTGAGGCCATCAGTGCAAGGGGAGCCCTGGAGGCGGGGTTCCAGGGCCGAGTGAGCGCCCAGGGAACATGCCCGACGCTTGGTCCAGGTGGACCCGCAGGCCCGGCGAGGGGTGAGCAGAAGCGGGAAGGAGGCTGGTGGCAGAAACCAGGCCGTCTGGAGAGCAGAGGCGAAGGGTGGCCGGAGGTCAGGTGGTGCAGAAAATGCCAGAGAGAGCAGCCGGCTCTCGGACGAGGGAGGGGCAGGGGCCGAAACCAGACTGAGGAGCAGAGGCCGGGAAGGAGGCAGGGAGGGGCAGCGGCTGGCCCGGAGCAGGGTGGAAGCGAGCGGCCCGCCGGAGCTGCAGCCCAGGAACTTAGCGCCGCCCTGCAGGAGACCGGCGGCGGAGGCCTGGGACAGCGGCCCGCTTCCTGGGAGCCCACGCGAGGAGCTGGCTCCCGCGCGGCACTCTGCCACCTGCAGCCTCCGTGCGGGAGCACTCCCGGGACCCGCCGCAAGAGCTGTGGGCGGCAGAGGGGCAGCGGAGCGCTGCGGACAGACGGGGGCTCTGGCGTGGACGTGACCTCCTCGTGAGCCAAGGACGAGGAGTCACTCCCTGATGCTGCACGGGCTCAGGGTACACTGACCAGAGGCCCCAGCCCTGCAAGGCTGGGCTGTGGAGGCGTGAAATCTAGCCCCGGGAAGGACGTGCAGGTGCCGCTTGCCTGCCCGCTGCCAGCCCTTCGATGCCCACGAACACCGGGCGGTGCTGGCGCGTGAGGGCAGCCGTGTCTCACTGCCGCACGCTTTCTCTGCACACCTGAGTTTTGCCTTACGTTCCCAAAGCTTAGTGAAAGCACCTAACCCCGAAGCGTTGCGCTTCGCATCTCCACGGCCTCAGGTGCGGACAAAGGGCCGATCGCAGCAGCCGAGCTTCCAGTGGGAGGAGCGGAGAAAGGTCCTCCTCACGCGGCCACCTCATGACCCCCTGTGGCTTCTCACGTGAGACTGCCGCGTTACCTCTTAATCTGGTCGATCTGGGTCAAGACGGCGTTGACCACGCGGATGGCGTCGGAAGGCTCGGTGCCTGCCCGGCACGCACTGCGGGAGGCCGTGAGGCTCTCCACCTGCGGGGTGGGGGGACAGGTCAGGAAGGACCGCACGCGGCCCCAGGGGCAGCCACGCGTGGCATCAGCCCAGCAAGCCAGGGACAGGCGAACGGGCAGGCGTGAGCCTGCTGTGCCAGCAGCATGACGTGTGGGTCTCTGGGGAGGAGTGCCGGTGGACGCCGGGCTCGGCCAGGGGCCGGATTTCCTTCGGTTACGGGTGTGACGTCCAGATGTGCCTACCTCATCAATCAGCACAAACACCAGCGCATCTTTGTCATCAATCATATCCTGAATCTTCTGGAACATCTTTGTCACCAGCTTGCCGCTCTGGAACCAAAACACTCCTTTAATGTTGACGTGCCCCCTTCACGCCACCTGTGGACACGCTACCTGCGGTCCCTGCCCAGCCTTGTTCTGACCCCAAGCGGCCCCCAAAGCCCACCGTCACCTGACGGCCCCCTCCTTCCTGCTGCTTGCCAGGCGCACGAGCAGGGACACAAGGGGTCATGGGTGCAGGCATGCAAGCCGAGCGCTCCCCAGTCGGTGCTCCCTGTCCTGGGAGGGAGCTGCCGACACAGGTGCTCGGGCAGAGCTGTCCTGTGCTGAGAGGCACCGACGCCGTCACCGCGCCGAGCCCCACGGTTCGGGTGGAGGAACCGGAGGAACGAGGCTCAGAGCCCCGAGAGCCTGCTCGGCCGAGGGCGCAGCCCGCCGCGGAGCGCAGCCCCTCCTGGCGGCCAGCCGAGCGTCTCTCCCGCCCGACGGTCTGGATGCAGCCAGCAGAGGGTGCTCTGGCCTCACTGCCCACGTTACCGCTTCGCTCTGGAACTTCCCTCCGACCGCAGAGTCCGCCCGGCCGTTACGTGTTACCTACTTCTCTCTGGGACTCTGGGAGGAGAGTGTGTCTACTCTACGGGGCACTTGTTCCACTACGTGGTTGACAGTCCCAACGAGTAGAAGCGATGCTGATACTTACTTCTGAAAACCACTTAGAAAAGAGGCTGTGGCTGTTTATTTCAATTAATTGGCCATACCGGTACCTGAGATGATAAAAGAGAGTTACAGCGATCGGTGTACACACCGTTCCTGCGGCCCCTGCAGCGGTGACTGCTTCCACTTCGC
>NC_043705.1:147333385-147334614 GCF_006229205.1 Suricata suricatta
GGCGGCGGCGGCCACGCTCCGGCCGGGCCCCTGCTGCTCCAGGCGGCGCCATGGACGAGGCCGTGGGCGACCTGAAGCAGGCTCTGCCCTGCGTGGCCGAGGCGCCGACCGTCCACGTGGAGGTGCACCAGCGGAGCGGCAGGTGAACCCGGGCGCCGCGCCCGAGCGGACGGGGCCGGGGAGGAAGGGAGCGTGTGCACGCTATCCTCGGAGCCGGCGTTTGTCGGACTGTGGGGTCGCCCCTGCTGCTCCCTGAGGCTCCCGGACCCCAGCGAAGCCCTGTCGCCGGCCGCTGTGAGAGGGGTGTGGGTATGGCTGTGTGGGGCGGGCGCCCGGGAGCGTGGACCTTCCTGGACCTGCCTGCCTGCGAGGGCGAGGCTGGGGCAGAGCCCGAAGGTGAGCTGGTGCGGGGTGGGAGGCGGGGCGGAGGCAGGTATGGTCAGAGCCAGTCGGCCTCCTGGAAGCCTTGAATGCCCGTCTGAAAGTGTCAGCGTTTTCCCAGATGAGTCACAGGCCTGGGGGTTTCCTTAAAGTGCAGACTCAGGCGGCACCCCACGGCCGTGGGAGCTTGGCTCCTTCGTTGGTAACGGTGGTGACCCCTGCGAGCGCTCTCCGTGCCAGGCGGTTCGCGGCAGCCCAGGGGGGCAGGAGCTGTTGCTGTCGCCCCTTCCTCGGCAGGAGAGCCCGGCCCTGCCCTCCAGCAGCCTCTGCCCCTGCCGCCAAAGCGTGGCTTGGGGCTGATCCCCCGGCTCTTGTCTGCACGGTTGCCGTTTCTGACCCCCAGTCTGGTTTTGTAAAAAGCACTTCCGTTTACAATTCTGCTGTAAACGTAGAGCTGATTCCTGGCTCTTATTTGTTTCCCCAGCACTGCCAAAAAAGAAGATATAAAGCTGAGCGTTAGAAAGCTGCTCAACAGACATAACATTGTGTTTGGTGACTACACGTGGATTGAGTTTGATGATCCTTTTCTGAGCAGAAACGTGCAGTCTGTGTCTATTGTTGACACCGAGTTGAAGGTTAAAGACCCACAGGTAACTGACTCACGTTGCCAAGAAATCGCTAATCCCTAGTAGAATACGAAGTCAGTGTCGCGGTGGCACCATGCTGGCTCATTTGGCGGGTCATGCCATCTTGTTGATCTCAGGTTCATGGGTTTCAGGCTCCACAGTGGGCGTTGAGTTTACTAAAAAAGAAAAAAGAAGTGTCAGTGTCATGGGTATCCGCTTGCT
>NC_043705.1:147334714-147348158 GCF_006229205.1 Suricata suricatta
GCTCAGGCCGCGCTAGGGTGCAGCCCTCAGCCCCGCGCCCCGACCCCGCGCCGCCATGGGCAAGAAGCACAAGAAGCACAAGACCGAGTGGCGCTCGTCCTACGAGGGTGAGGGCCGGGCGCGCCTTCTGACGCCGGGCGTGTGAGGGGGCGGGCGGGGCGTCCCGGGCAAAATTCCCGGGCTCGCGGGCGGGGACCCCGAGGGAGGATCCCCGGCACGCCTGCGGGGGTCCTGAGCGAGGGCCCTGGGCACGCGGTTTGGTCCTGGGGGAAGAGCCCGGGCTCGCGGGCGGGGGTCCTGGGCGAGGATTCTGAGATAGCGGGCGGGGTTCCGGGCCAGGGGTCCAGGGCTGTCGGGCATCCGGGCCGCCTCCTGCATCTCGGTTGGCTCATCTGGTCTTGGAGAAATTCGCCTCTGTGTGGCACCCGCGTCCCGCCTGTGCGTTCCTGCAGCCTGGTGGCCTGTGTCTGCTGCAAGACAGGCGGCATGAGCACAGCCCGGGACCTTAGGGACCCGGGACCAGGCTCCGGGGCTCCCCTCCCTGCTTGGTGGCCTCCTGACAGAGTGACTTGAACTGCCTCCCTGAGGTCATGCAGCATCGAGGGAGTGGGGCGATAACGGTCCAGGGGTTTGACTCACTGTCTTTCCCTGACGAGCTGCTCCCGGGGCACCCGGGCGTCCGCCCCGTCCCTCCTTCACATTAGGCCCCGTGTGTCTCTGCGCCCGGCAGGCACACCACGAAGCTGCTGCCTCTGTCTACAGATTACACGGACAAGCCCTTGGAGAAGCCCCTGAAGCTGGTCCTCAAGGTTGGAGGAAGTGAAGTGACGGAGCTGTCGGGGTCTGGGCACGACTCCAGTTATTATGATGACAGGTCAGACCACGAGCGAGAGCGTCATAAAGAAAAGAAGAAGAAGAAGAAGAAGAAATCCGAGAAGGAGAAGCACCTTGACGACGAAGAAAGGAGGAAGAGAAAGGTAGAGCAGGGTGGCGGCGCGCACGGGCCGCGGGGCCTGAGGGGGGCCGTCCCGTCTGTGGCGGAGTGCACCGGGCAGGCCAGGGGCTGGGTTTCTGGCCTGAGCCCGGCGGCGGTCATGGCAGGTGGGCGTCTGCAGCGAGAAGCGAGTCCGGAGGGCGCTTGGCTCTCTCAGCCTCGTGTTCTCGCTCAGTTCCAGGAGGCCTGTTTAAAACTGCTTGCGTTGCTCTCGCTGCCCTGCCTCTGCCTCACAGGAGGAGAAGAAGCGGAAGCGGGAAAAGGAGCATGGTGACTCGGAGGGGGAGGCCGACGACTTCGATCCCGGCAAGAAGGTGGAGGTGGAGCCGCCCCCCGACAGGCCGGTGCGAGCGTGCAGGACGCAGCCAGGCGAGTGCAGGGGCCGTGCGGGGAGGCCCTCCTGGAGCTGCCACCGGGTCTCCGGGACACAGTGGCTGGCGCCATGCTTCTCGGCGCCTTGGGACAGTGCAGAAAGAGGGGACAGCGTTTTCTCTTCCAGGACCGTGCCAAGTGTAGCTGGACCTGAAGTCTTTCTGTCACCTTTGAACCTGCAGAGCAAGGTTTAGGCAACTCCTGCTCCGTGTCCCTTTTCTCGTGTTTGTTTGTTTTTAAAACTCACGAGCTCATCACGGATGGAAGGATGAGTTACTGAGGCTGTCGGCAAGCACAGGGGCGGTGCCAGCCTCACCGGAGGAGAGAGTCCGGAACGCTCGGGGCCCTCTGCTCCGCGGTCACTTTCTTCAGGGGCTTTCAGATGGTCAGGAGGACCTGAATTGGAGGGAGTTTTGCTTCAAGTGTTTCTTCCCTTGACTTTGGGTTTGACTGCTGGTGGTGTGGGGGGAAGCAGGCGGGCTGGAACTGCAGTCGTCGTGCAAGTCCTCGCCATGGTGAACAGGCAGGAAGGACCCCGGGCCGCTGGGCACGGTGGGGAGGAGAGAAGGTCAGGCGTGAAACAGCAGTCCCGCAGGTGAACGTGCCTACAGAGTCGGTACAGTCGCTGGTCCCTGTGAGCTTAGTCAAGTAACTGCTAGACTGAGGTCACGCCTGCAGTGCTGCCCCTCTATATGCCTGAAGGGCCGACGTTCACACCTGCTCTGATCACGGTCACTATCGGGGCCCACTCGTGGTCTGCACTCCTGTTTGCTTCAGCCCTGGAACCAGCCGTTTCTCCAAGGAGTCCTGGACCCTTAGTGCCTTCAGGAGTGAGGTCTGGGTGCTGGGTGTGGCCGTCAGAGGACGGCTCTGGGCAAGAGCACACGTGTTCTTGGAGTTTAGAGAGCGGAACCTATCCCGGCATTTCCACACTGTGGGCCCAGAGGTGTAGTCAGTGGCCGTCCTCACAAGGACCCCTGTGAGGTTGCATTTGTACCCCTGTTTTACAGAGAGGGGGAGCAGAGGTGTGGTCAGAGGTTCCAGACTCCCAAGTAAAATGATAGCTGGTGAAACCCAGCCTCTGTGTCTGGTCTTTGTACCGTGTCTGGAATGTACGGGGCCCAGTTGGGACAGGGGGACTCTCACAGATTGATAAGTGATAGCTCCCTGTCGTCGCTTTAAAATATTGGCACTTTCTAAGGGGTTTTGGGGACTGATGCTGTGGTGGATGCCCCTCGCGCCCAGCTGAGCTTTTGGGGGACCGAGACCGGATCTGGTCTGCCCAGTTCTTGTTGGAGCCTAAACCACTGTGAAACAGGACATGCTGTGAAGTGGAGGTTTCCAGTGACCTGATAGCAGAGTGTTTTGACTCATCTTTATTTTGTATTTTTTAAATCAGCTGAGAACGAGAGTACGCCTATTCAGCAATTATTGGAGCATTTTCTCCGCCAGCTCCAGAGGTAAAGCTTGAGGTTGGGAACATTCGAGGTACCTTCCTTTGTGAGGTATTCTTCCCTCACCTCTGAACCCGTGAAGCAGACCCCTCGAGCGCCCTGGGTAGTGCTCAGTCTGGTGGGGGGTGGGCTCCCAGGGGGGAGAGCTCCTGTGCTCAGTCCGGGCAGGGCGGGGTTGCTGCGGGGTGGGGGGATGGGCATCAGGGTCGCCATGATGCAGATGTCATGGCTGGAGACAGGATAGTAATTTTGGAATTAAAAAAAAATTTTCTTTAATGTTTATTCATTTTTGAGAGACAGAGACAGAGCGCGAGTGGGGGAGGGACAGAGAGAGGGAGACACAGAATCCGAAGCAGGCTCCAGGCTCCAGGGTGTCAGCACAGAGCCCAACATAGGGCTCAAACTCACAAACCCTGAGATCATGACCTGAGCCCAAGTCAGATCCTTAACAGAGCCATCCAGGCACCCCTAGTTTTGGAATTTTTAACCATCAAACAGCTACTACAGTTCTAAAGAGCATAAATTTTATTTTTAATTTTAAGACAAAATTTGGTGAGTTGTGTTTTTATCATGAAAGGTTTTGTGTCATTTGGAAATCTAGATTTATGTTTTTCCGCTTCAAATAAAAATGGTTTTGTTTTCAGAAAAGATCCTCATGGATTTTTTGCTTTTCCCGTCACGGATGCGATTGCTCCCGGGTACTCGATGATCATCAAACATCCCATGGACTTCGGTACGATGAAAGACAAGATCGTGGCCAACGAGTACAAGTCGGTCACAGAATTTAAGGTAACCTGGTTTCAGCGTCTGAAACGACCTGTGCGGCTCTCCGTGTGTTCGCGTCCGGTGGGCACCCTGGACGTGTCCGCTTGTTTCTGGTTGCAAGTCTCCATGGGGCTCTGAGCGTTTGGGCCGAGGTCTCCCAAAGATTGCATTGGGGAAACCGGTGTCTTTCTGGAAGCCACAGAAAAACGCGGGGTCAAGCAAAAGCACGTCTGATTTGGTCTGACTCCAGAATCAGTATTTTTAGAAGTATGGTTTTTCTAATTCTTAGTTTTATTTCGTAGTAACTGGGGGTTTACTCATTTAATTTTTTTTTTTGAATGATAAATTCCTACGACTCCCTGGTGTGTAGCCCTGAACTCTGTTTCTTGGTACATCTGTGAGGTCGGAATTGCTTGTTGGCTCTGAAACCAAGAGCAGATCAAGGTGAGTGCGTGACAGCTTTGGTAATGATGTCATTTAGAAAAGGGCATCAGGTTTCTTTCTTAGTTTCTGTTAAATTTGGAAGGCTTCGCAGTTTACCTTTCATGTTCTGGTGACCTGACTGAGGGTGTTTGCTGAGCCACAGAGGTGGTGCCCCACGAAAGGGGACTGGGCGGGCAGCCCACGGGCCTCCACCTTCCTCCTGGGACCCCATCTGCTGCTCTGCGGCTGAGTGACAGTCCTGGAGGTGAGCAGTGTCCCCCCTCCGCCACATCCTCAAGACTGCATCAAGGCCTGCAAAGGATGGGGGCTTCAGGGCCCGAGGCGCAGCCCGCGGACCTTGGCTTGGGACCAGCCCTGGGGCTCGCTCGGGGCCCGGCTCACTTTAGGTGTTCTTATGCGTCCTCATGGCCGACTCACCTGTGCCAGATGTAATTTGGTTAGGGTGACAAGACTCACGGTGTTCAGCAAGGTTCTCCGTTCTTAGGGAAAGCCTTTTTGCTGAAACTATTAGAGAAATTATCAATAGACCAAAATTTGAATTCTGTGGTAAAATTCTGGAGGGAGAGGCTGCGAATGTGTTCAGTTCTCAGCTCATCCCTTACTTTTACTTAAGTGGACCTGGCTGTCACTTCTTGCCTCTATTTACGTCCAACGTCTTCCGGAGTGGGGGAGCTGGAGACAGAGGGGAGCTGCGTGGCTCAGTCTGTTAAGCGTCCGACTCTTGGTTTCAGCTCAGGTCATGATCTCGTGGTTCGTGAGTTCAAGCTCCGGGTCTGGCAGGCTTGTCCCTGGAAGGACTGTGAGCCTTTCCTGAGAGTCTGCAAACCACTTGTTAAGCTGAAGAGCCCGATTCAGTTCTCTCTCACTCAGGTTTAGCCTCTTGACAGGCATTCAGTTTTTGCTTCTGTCTTAGTGGTTCAAATTTGACAGACCCTATTTTTTTCCCTCCAGGCAGATTTCAAACTGATGTGTGACAACGCGATGACCTACAACAGGCCGGACACCGTGTACTACAAGTTAGCCAAGAAGATCCTCCACGCAGGCTTTAAGATGATGAGCAAAGTAAGCAGCCCAGGGCCGCGAGGAGCCCCACAAATGAGAGTTCTCCTTGGTGTTTTGATGCCTAAACAAAACCTCACCCCGTGTGAATGACATGCTTCCATCTATCCATCACTGGCCGTGGTGTGGACCCCTCTGCTCCAGGGTAGATGTGCCAGGCCGTCCTCCCCTCCAGGCACTTTCTCTCTCTGCTCCTGCCCCAGCTGGAACGTTTCCTTTAGGGTTGCTGGAAAGTTCTGGATCTGTCGATCTAAGTCTGGGTGTCTGATGGATTGCAGCCAGCCTGTGATTTGTTTTATGTGGCTGCCTCACTGAGTCCAGATGGGACGTCTTGGCCGTCCGGAACGGCTTCCCAGATCTGTCCCATGAGCCAGGTTGCATGCGTCATGCCTCTAGGACCGGTGTCTTGTGCCCGATCGGCCTGTCCCCCTTCGCCAGCCCCGAGCGCTCCCACCGCCACCTCCCGCGGGAGCGCCATGGGGGTCTGCCGTCCGGCCAGGTGAGGCTGCGGCCGTCCCCGCCCCGCCCGGCGCAGCGGCACCTCGGCTGCGAGGCAGAGGTAAAGACCTGCTGCTCTGTCCTTTTCGATTCCAGGAGCGGCTGTTAGCTTTGAAGCGCAGCGTGTCGTTTATGCAGGACATGGATTTTTCTCAGCAGGCAGCTCTCTTGGGCAACGCAGATACAGCTGTTGAGGAGCCTGTTCCCGAAGTGGCCCCTGTGCAAGTAGAAACTGCCAAGAGATCCAAAAGGCCGAGTAGAGAAGTCATCAGGTAACGGGAGACACTCGTGCTGTCGTGGGGGCCACGCCCCTCGGGACTGTGGGCGAGGCTGAGGCTGGGCTGGCGCTGCCGTCTACCAAGTAGCTTGTGGACCGGCCACCTGCCCGAAGGAGCCCGGTCCCCTGGAGCAGGTGTTCCCAGGCAGCTGGCTGGCCACCCGGACCGGCCAGGACTTGTCCTGGAGGAGAGCCTCTGTCGCGCTAACGGACCTGGGGTCACAAGGCCGGACAGCCCCTGCCAGCCTCACACAGGCTCTGTTCCAGGTGTGACATGGGAGCCTGTCTGGCCACTGCTGTTCCCACAAAGTGGGTGTTGGTCCTTCACTCTGAAGAAGTTCCCCCTTGCACAGGACGCCTGGTGGCAGCCTGGCTGGGCGCCCCCAGTGCGGGGGGGGCTGTGCTGTCCGTCTTGGGCAGGTGGCACAGTTGGGAGGGGGTGGCTTGATTCTCGTCGCACCCGACCCCCCAACTCCTGCTGCCGTACACCCTGGGCCAGAGGGAGGGCCTTCTTGCAGACTCGGGGTCCCCAGATAGGGTTTGCTCCCACAGCTCCTTGGATGGAGTCCATCCATTTGTTTCTAGAACCTTCCACAGATGAGGCCACCTCCCTTGGTCACTGCACCCAGAGGCCTTTGGCTGTTTGAATAAAGATCTTCTTCACATGGGGTCTGAGGCCGCCTGCTGAGGGTTCAGGACGCCCCTTTCACTTCACGACCTTGTGCCCCCAGCTCACTCTTGTTGCTAGTGTCTCCACCGGCCACAGAGTCTTGCCTCTTTCTCTCACGGTGCCTTGAATGATGTTGGAAGCAGTGAGATTCCTGTCAGGGTGCTCTTAGGATTGACCCAGAGCTCCGGCGGCCATTTGGGCTTCCCTTGCTGTTTGTGGAAGCATCGTGTGTTGCTGCAGTTACAGCCACAGGACGGGGTCGAGGAGTGCTTCGTGTCCCTGCTCCCAGCCCCTGGTGACCTCGAGGAGCTAATGGGAACTTCATTAGCTCCCTAATGGGACCGGCCGTGGGGGAGGTGGGGGCAGGGCGCCCTGGCCTCCCGGTGACGAGGGTGGTGTTCCTGCTTCGCAGCTGCACGTTTGAGCCAGAAGGAAACGCCTGCAGCCTGACCGACAGCACGGCGGAGGAGCACGTGCTGGCCTTGGTGGAGCACGCAGCCGACGAGGCCCGGGACAGGATCAACCGGCTCCTCCCAGGGGGCAAGGTAGCGTTGGGGGCGTCTGGGCAGAGCTGGCGTGCCGCGGGCTCGCGTTGGATCCTGTCCCCGGCCCCGTATCCGGGGTGGTGCCCCGCGGGCAGGACCCTCACAGAAGTGTTATGCGGTGTGGGGACACGCGGGCAGGTCACCCTGCAGTGGGAATATCGCCCTCCGGCGGACCGGGGCCGGGCCTGCCAGGCATCTGCGCCGCGGCCTCGACTTCCTGCGGCTGTGCACGCGTCCGCACACTCCGCGGCGCCTGTGGGTCCCCCGGGCCTGGCCTGTGGGTGCCGCCCCACCACGCTCAGAGCAGAGTAAACCAGCACGTCGGCAGGAACAGTGCGGCTCCTGCGTGAGCTCTTAACCCTGGTGGTCACGGTAACAAGGACAGAGGTGACGTCAGGCCTGACATGTTTACTCGCCTGGGTCCACCCGAGGTCTCATCCGCGCGCGCGCGCGGCCCACGTGACAACCGCGCAGAGCTTCACGTCCCCGTCTCAGACGCACGTTTTCAAAGCGTGCATCAAGCGGTCCGTGAAGAAGTTTGAGTGATGACATTTTGCATGTGCCGGGTTACATGAGGCATATCAGAATGAAGTTCTACTTATCTCGAACCCTCCTGGTGGAGAGTGTGAAGTTCCCCGTGTAGCTGACGTTGCTCTGCCGGACCTGCTGGTCTGCACGGCGTGCCTCAGCCCCGGAGTCTCCCGGCCCCGGGTGCCGCCTCCGCGGGACCGGGAAAGAGCGTGGACAGACTGTAGCTTGTAGGGGGAGGGCTGTGCTCACCTGCGTGTGGTCATCAGAGGCACGTGTCCACACCCGAACCCCCACTGCTCCCAGTGCTGGGCCTGCTCCCTTTTCTCCCTCTGGGTTGTAATTCCACAGCGAGGAACCTGACTTGTGTTCCCTTCAGTGCATTTACACGGTCAGCGCTCACATGGTCAGTGCTTACGTGCACACAGTCAGTGTTTACATGGTCAGGGCTCACGTGGTCAGCGCTCACGTGGTTAGTACTTAGTAACTACATGGTCAGCACGTGTCAGAACTTACATGGTCAGAACTTACACTGTCCGTGCTCACACGGTCAGTACTTACACCATCAGTGCTCGCATGGCCAGTACTTAGTACTTACGTGGTCAGTGCTGACATGGTCAGCATCAGGGCTCCTGTCTTCTCCACCCTGTGCTCAGGCCCAAAGGCCTCCCTCCTCTCTCCCCAGTCCGATGTGCAGGTACCCCTCCTGGACCTTCTTTGGGGCCTTTAGAGGAAGGGTACTTTGACTCAATGGCTTTCTTTAAGTGGAAGTAAGTTCCTCGTGTTAGAGATGGAGCCTCGAGTGCCCGCTGGCATGGCACTTGGTGACCAGGGTCCTGTACCAGCCCATTTGGCTCAGGTTCTGACATCCTGTAAGATGGCGGTTTCTGGGTGAAGCCTCCTGTTGCCGTAGCTCCTTGGGAAGGACCAGGAGCCAGCCTGAGTCCTTTCAGAGCCCACAGGTCTGAAGTCCAGTTCAGGGAGCTACGAGAGGGTCTCTGCGGTCTTTTCCATGGAGACGCCACTTGCCCCGTGGCCTTTGGGGTTTGTCCGCGTGAGGCTCGCACGCCTCGGCTCTGGGGGCGTCGCGGCGGGCTATCCGGGGCCGGCCCTCAGTGTGCTTCCTTGCAGATGGGCTACCTGAAGAAGAGCAGCGACGGCAGCCTGCTCTACAGCGTGGTCAACGCAGCCGAGCCGGACGCCGACGGTGCGTGGCCCCGCGCGGGCCGGGGTCGGGCTCTGCAGCGCAAGGGGCTTGCGGGTTTCAGAGCCTGTGTGAGATCACGGTTTTCCCTGCAGAGCAGGCCTCAGTTGCCCAGAGTAGACAGGAGTCCCATCTGGTGTTCTGCTCCCGTCCGTCCCCCTGCACGCAGCCTCTGCGTGACGCGTGGATGGAGGGCGGTGGTCCAGGGGGGCCCGAGTGCTGCTCAGACCTCTGCCCGAGGGGCCTGGCGCAGGAGCAGGTGTGGAGCCGTGCTCCCACAGGGCTGCGCGGTCACAGCTTGACTCCTGATGCCGTCACAAAGACTCCCCATGCCTTAGCGGAGGCCCCGGGAGGAGTCAGTGTGCTGAAGTCCCGCAGCACCGCAGAGCGTGGGGGGTGCCCACGTGTGTGTGGAGGCGTGCCCGCGTGGTCATCCTGTGGAGGAAGAGCCTGACGGAGGCACAGCTGCCTCTGTTCACCTGCACGGCAGCCTTTGCATATCCGTCTGTCTCTGAAACGTATATTGAGTTGATCATCTTGTAGCTCAGACAGAGTTAAGGTTTGAGAATCACAGTGGCTCCTTTTTTTTTAAATGCTTATTTATTTTGAGAGAGAGGGAGAGAGAATCCCAAGTAGGCCCTGCACTGTCAGTGCAGAGCTCACAAACCATGAGATCATGACCTGAGCCAAAATCAGTAGTCGAATGCTTAACTGACTGAGCCACCCAGGCACCCACGAATTGTAGTGGTTTCTGTAAACTTGATTTTAGCTAGTCTTGCAGAGAGCCCCCGTGCCCTCCCCACGTGCCCCTGCGAGCCACTTTGAGCCGCTGCCGGGGCTGGGTACTCCCCGAACCCCCTGCTCACAGCCTGGTCCCGTTGCAGAGGAGGAGACCCACCCAGTGGACTTGAGCTCACTGTCCAGCAAGCTGCTTCCCGGCTTTACCACACTGGGCTTCAAAGACGAGAGGAGGGGCAAAGGTGAGTGTGGGGTGGGCAGGTAGGGACGTGGGGTCAGGGAGTCAGCAGAGGTGTGGTGGCCCAGGGACCTCCCACGGTGGTCCTGGCTCACCTGTTTTTAGTAGTGTGTCCGGATTCTGGCTCTGAAACTAGCAGTCACCTCAAATGAAGGTCTTTCCCGTGAGGGGAACAAACACTTCCCTGGGCACGCTCCTCCTCTGCCGTCCACTCATGCTGGTGGGTGGGCGTGCGCCCTGTGCTGACCGTGGGTGAGGGGTGCGCCGGGGTGTCTGGAGAATGACGGTGGGAGACGGAGGGCTGGGTGGGCGCGGTGGAGGCGGGAGGGAAGGGCCTGGCGTGCTGGCCGCACGTGTGTTTGTGGCCGAGTGACATCTGAGGCTGGCTTGCAGTTTGGGAGTGTGTCAGCAGGCAGGAGTCTTCTCCCTGGGGACAGCTGGCTGGGTCTGGGGACGTCGTGATGGTCACACCGTGGTGCTGCTGGAGTCTAATATGGGGGGCGCATCTGAGACTGCTCCTCTCGAGCCCTGACGTCATTCACATGGGGACACCGGCAGGGGTGCCCTGACACCCACTCCTGCTGTGGGCTCGGTTCCCGGCAGGGTCTGGGGCGGGACGGGAGCCCCGTCAGCAGGAAACTTCTGGCAGTGCATGCCCTCCCTGCGGCCTGGAAACCAGAGTCTGCACTTGCTGCAGAGCCCGAAGTGCTGATTCTGCCTAAGAGCTGCCACCGCTTCACCTGTGCTGGGAGCAGCCGTGTCACCGGGCGGAGGGGGGCCAGGGCGGGGGCACAGCCCGCAGGACCGAGTGCGTCCTGGCGGATGTCGCCGCATGGGGGTCTCATGTCCTGTGGCCTCCCTCTCCTGCCCTCAGTCACGTTCCTCTCCAGCGCCACCACTGCGCTTTCCATGCACAATTCCGTGTTCGGCGACTTGAAGTCGGATGAGTCGGAGCTGCTGTATTCTGCCTACGGGGACGAGACGGGCGTGCAGTGTGCGCTGAGGTGAGCGGGCGCTCGGCTGGACGGCTCTCCCTGGCGGGGCGGGCCGGGCCGTGGCGGGCGGTTTGCGGGAGGCCAGCGGGCCTGCACGGCAGAGAGTCTCGGGTTCTGTTCCGTAAACCGCTGGTCTGCCGGGGGTTGGCCTTGAAGTTCAGGTAACTCAACTGCACTTCGCAAAGGTGACGGTCCAGGCTGTCGTTTAAAGAACGGGTATGTGTGTAACCGATGGCGTTAGAGTCTGTTTCCTGGTTTCATTGGAGTCTGGCTTGTGGCTGTATTCGTCCCCTGGGGCCACCGAGACAGAGCTCCCAGGCCCGAGTGGCTGAAGCAATGGTGTTTGTCGTGTGGCGGTGCTGGGGGCCGGGAGTCCGAGACCCTAGTGTGGGCAGGGCCGCTGTCTCCGGGGGCCTCTGTGCGTGGCATGTAGATGGCCTTGGTGTCCGTGTCCTCACCTGCGCGTTCCTCTCTGAGTCTGTGTCCCAGTCTCCACTTCCTTTAGAGACACTAATTGAAACGGATTAGGGCCCACCCTGAAGACTCCTTCAGCCTTAGTCACCTTCTGAAGGCCTTGTTTCCAAATACATTCATGGTCTGAGGTACTGGGGTTAGAGCTTCAACAGAAGAATCTGGGGACACGGCTGAGTCCCCTCCCATGACTGGGGCGTGGTACTGAAATCACGAAGGCAGCGCTGTGTGTCTGGAGAACTGTTGTGTTCTGGGTGCCAAGTGGAAGGGGGTCCTGCCTGTGGAGTCTCTTCATTCTTCAGGAGGAAAGGAAAGTTTGGCTCATCTCGGAGATGTGGATTCTTTCCGTATTAAATTTTTATTTTTGTTTATTTTTTAAATTTTTTTTTAATTTATTTTTGAGAGACAGAGAGAGTGTGAGCAGGGGAGGGTCAGAGAGAGAGGGAGACACAGAATCTGAAGCAGCTCCAGGCTCTGGGCTAGTGGTCAGCACAGAGCCTGACGCTGGGCTCGAACCCATGAACCACGAGATCGTGACCTGAGTTGAAGCCAGATGCTTAACCGACTGAGCCACCCAGGCGCCCCTAGATTTTTGTTTAATTCCGAACAGAATACAGGAGGTGTTTTATTTATTTATTTATTTTTATTTCTCATTTTAAAATTTTTTAATGTTTTATTTTTGTGTGAGAGAGAGAGAGACAGAGCATGAATGGGTGAGGAACAGAGAGAGAGGGAGACACAGAACTGGAAGCAGCTCCAGGCTCTGAGCTGTCAGCACAGAGCCTGACGTGGGGCTCAAACTCACGAACCGTGAGATCATGACCTGAGTCGAAGTCTGAAGCTTAACCGACTGAGCCACCCAGGTGCCCCCAGAACATGTTTTAAAAATAAACAATGAGAAATCCGTTAGCCTTTAATACGGTGAGTACCGAACCCAGATTTTTGTGAGCCCAAAGAAGCAGAAGTGGGAGACCAAGGAGGAAATCTGTTGTGAGCAAGGACAGTGTCACAAGCGGTGACCCTCCCCCCACCTTTACCCCACTGCCCTGTCACAGCCCTACAGGGATGGCCGTCACCTTCGGTTCTGAGGGCACGGTGTTCCCAGACCGTGGTCGCCTGCCCCGGCACCCGCCCCTGAAGCACACAGACCGGCCCTGGGTGCCGGGCAGCGAGAAGCTGGACCTGTGAGTGGCACTCCTCCCAGGCGTCCCCACGTCACCTCCCCAGACACTCTGTTCCAGCGTGCCTACTCCTGTCACATGGCAGGTGGCGTCTCCTGAAACACTCCCGGAGAGACTTCTGTGCCCTCCGTGGTCTCCTGTCCGGCACGGCAGCCCTCCTCGCCCCATGGGAGGCTCCGGCCTCCGGGAAGCCCGTCTGAGCCTTTGCCCGGGCGCGGAGGCCAGGACTCGGGCCGTGCTCCCTGCCCCCTTTAACAGTGTTCTCCGTTTATTTAGTTTTTAGTGTTCACGGGGTTGGAAAATCAAAACGACACTCTCGGGTGAACACTGAGAGTTTAAATAAAAACAAAAGAAAACAAAACCCCAGGTCCACCGTGGCTGGCCCGCTTGCCCGCGGCTTGCTTCAGGCGCTCGGACGGCGCCGTTAGCGCGCTCTCTCTCAGGATCCTCTTCGCGACGTGTTCTCCGGCGCGTCTCGTGTTGAGAGTGTGGCATTTGGTGCACGTTGCGTATGAGATCCGTTCTCGTCGGGTCACGTCCGTGTTCTCAGGAAGGCCTCTGGTCGGTCGTAGGCTATTAGTAGTTCGGGCTGAGGCGTCAGAAGTTCTGTGCAGATTTTCAGCTGTGGGGGGTCGGCGCCCCTACCCCTGTGTCGTTCAGGCTCTTGTTCACTTGCTGCTTTTTCAAATAATCTCAAGATTTGAGTTTTATTGTTTGTCTTTCGTTTTAGTTTATTTTGAGAGAGAGAAAGTGTGTACACGCGTGTGCACGTGAGTGGGGGAGGGGGGGAGAGAGAGGAGAGAGGATCCCCAGCAGGCTCTGCACTCGGCTCAGAGCCTGATGGGTGTCGAGAGGTCACAAACTGGGAAGTCGAGAGTCAGATGCTCGACTGAGCCTCCCAGGCGCCCCTAGAATGTTTTTAACCTTTCTTTTCGGGCTCTTTTCTGTAAACCACTGGTCTGTGGGCCACTTTGAACATCCAGAGACCGCGGCTCCCAGCCCCGAAGTACC